>NC_057711.1:143801818-143806093 GCF_004010195.1 Chiloscyllium plagiosum | reverse complement strand
AACTTTCGGAGATCTGTGTACATGGACACCAAGATCCCTCTGCTCATCCACACTACCAAGTATCCGACCATTAGCCCAGTACCCCATCTTTTTGTTACTCCTACCAAAGTGAATCACCTCATACTTACCTACATTGAGCTCCAAACATTTGGCTGTGGAATGGATACCAGCATTGGTTGCTGTTTGACTACAATTTCACCAGTTTAAATTATGCCCCAGGATACAAAAAAAAAATCCAGTTTGGTTCAATTGATGGCAAAACAATAAATTCAATAAGACGATCCGATGTTGGGATATAAGAAAAGGCAAGCATTTTCAAAAGTCAGACAGAGTAACTGCCATCAACACAGATCCAAGAAATTAGGAAACACTCTTTCAAAATGTACCATTTCAAATGAAACACAGTCACAGCAAAACGAAAGACGACAACCCAGGGAGATCTTCAGCTGGAAGACGACAAGCACCAATGACAGCCGCTGTATGGTTATGAAATCAGGTTGTTGTAAATTTAATAAGTATTTTATTAGAACAGGGTTGGAGGCAGGTAATAAGCAATTAAGAGAAAAGGGTGACTTAGAGTTGTGAATAGTTGTTGCTGAGGTTCACTTTTACAGTTAAAGAATAAGTTGATGTTATTTTTGTTAAATACCGGAATTTGGGAGTTTGGCCTCTCATATTCTAACAGATTACGAGACAGAGTGAGCTTTTCTGGGTGTTTGGTTTAATTAACAAAAGGGCTCACTGCCATGTCAAAACAATTTGAAGAGAGGAACAGTACCCAAGGATTGTGAACTGCTAATAAAGTCAGTTAATGTAGCAGCCAGAAAGAGATGTTTGATCAACAGTCTTCTAGAAATAGGACTTTAAGAGCACTAAGTCACATGGACAAGGTGAATTCATGAAAGTAGGAAAGAAACTACAGAAAGAGGTGGATTCAGGGCAGATGACAGCATGGGAGCTGTTCTCCTGTATGGCCAAGGAGAAGGAAATGAAATGGCAAAGGCTGTTGATCAGAATCTGATCTTCCCCTGTGTATTTTAATAATATCATTAATAGGATATCATACTAGAGTGACAGAATGCAAGAGTTTATTCAGGACAACTGTACCAAACATGGTGGATTGGGTGGGAACCCTCCAACCACAAGGGATGAACTCCGATTTCTTCAGTTTCATTTTGTATTTTAATAATATCATTAATAGGATATCATACTAGAGTGACAGAATGCAAGACTTTATTCAGGACAACCACACCAAACATGGTGGATTGGGTACAGATTTAGTAAATCCATTGTTGTAAATGTACCAGAATAAATTATGTTTTGTAAAGACTTCAGGAACCTGCAGCAACCTTGTCAGGGTGTCACAAAACTGTGCACCCACTGAGCATAAATAGTACAGTGTGGGTGGAGTTAGAATTAGAATGAGAGAGTGTCTTGAATGGACACACAAGTAGATTTATTTGTCTTTACCTAATAAGTCAGTCTGGCATATCATATATTGAGCGTTATTATATAATAAAGCATTACTTTGAAGTGTTAGTCTGAAGACAGAACTTGACTTTGCCTGCTTTAAACTGTGAGAGTGTGGTATCACAATAAAAATATTGACCAAAGGCTAGATAGTTTGATTTTAAAAGCGCAGTGCTAAAAATCTTGTGGATTCTTTTTCTGGAATGGACAGACGAAGAAAGCATCTTGGTGATCAAACTAGATAATCTATCACTGACTCTGGCTGATGGGTACTTACTGGGGAGAACACCTCTGTTTTTCTGTGAAATTATGCCACAGCATCTTTTAGCTAGGAGTGCAGACCAGATTTTGGTTTAAAAAAAAATCAGCAGCAAGATGGCAATTCCCGCAGCACTGCATGCTTAAAGTGCTGAACTGTAGGCCCACAGACATTGTGCCCACATATCTGAAGTGGACCTTGAATCGATAGCCTCTTGCTATATCTAGAATTGAGTGCCACCACTCAACAAAAAGTGTTGATGGTGGATTGAATCGGAGGGCTGCCTGCGAAACATCCTGCCCCACTCAACCAGCAGCGAGCACTCTGGGTCAAGTTAGACGTCTCCAAAACTGGTTTATGCTGCACACAAGGCTGCATGTTGGCAGCAGAGTTGCTGAATGATCTCTTCGAGCATCGAAGAATGAATATAACAACTTGAGACTCAACATTGCTGAGTGGATGGTATTAAAGTGCAGCTTAACAGCATTTGGAATGTTCAACCAAACATCAAACTAGTAGAACAAAATAAAACGGAAGCGTTTGTTCTTGTTTTAGATTATAATACGATTGAATAACGTTGGTTATGTTGGAGCTGTAAACCGGAATATTAGACCCAGAGGACAAGACTTGCGTTCAAAGAGAGTAAAAGGTCTTGCATGCTTCGGGTTGAGTGAGATGTTTCATTGGCAACATTCACAGAAACCTCCCTGCTCTTCTCATAATGAACACAGTCCAGACACAAGAGATTAGATCAAGCAAAACCCACCTGCCAATTCTGCAGCTCAATAAACACAATGTGACCAGTTTATATCCCACCAGGGCTGTGATCTCCTGTTTATAAACCTTGTTCTGTGTAGTACTCATTTGCTGATATGGCAACATTTTTATTTTTAAAAACAAAAAGGAAGGTCTGGGTCCAGGGAGTCTCTGTCAAAAACAAATGTAAAATATTTTACCAGACAAGCTCAAATCAATGAGCTACTATCTTGACTGCCCATCCACTGATAAACCCTGTAAGGGATTGTTACAAGCCATTCCGCATTAAGTTTTCCTTCATTTAAAAATGCAGTTATTTAATTTTTATATTAAAAAAAAGAGTTACCGCCTATTTATCAAGGACTTGGTCAAAGCTAAAATTCATCATGCTCAGTGCTAGGGCAGCTCGATGGATGAGTGCCAGTCCAGCTCACTGGTGGTCTCTTGCCTCTGAATTAGAAGGTTGGGAGTTCAAACCTCATTCAAAACTTTAAACATGTAGTTGAAGCTGAGTATCCAGTACTGGATAGGAAGGGATATAGGCCAAATGCTGGCAAATGGACTAGAGGATATCAGATTGGCACGGACGAGTTGGACCAAAGGGTCTGTTTCTGTGCTGTACAATTCTACAACTCTGAGCAAATGCTGAGAGATTACTGGATCACTACATGGGGTGCCTTTTTTCCCCCCAAGTATTACAATGGATTAAAACCACTTGCAACATTGATTCAAGAAGTGTCCTGTTCAAAATTTAATCCTTGGCTTATGCGCAAATGAGCTGCCGTTTCTGCATGAAAAATGGCCATGATCAAATTTCACATCATTAATTGGATGTTGTTGTCTAGAAACATACCAGCTTATTATGTCGTAGGAGCGGTCTCTTTGAAGGTGGTGGTTACTGCTATCCTCTTTAAGCTTAGGAAACTACAGGACTTACTTGGCCAAGTGTGATTGAGCCAACTCACTTCCTGGTCTAACAAGAAGAGTCCCTTGTTGTTAAGATATAGTTTATTGCATGTTTGCAACAAGTTACAGGTTACCTTGATATGACAGACGTTGTTAAAGACTGAGGGATCTGATGTTACATCTCACTTCTGCAAGATCCTGAGCTGTCCCAACCCCAAGTCTATATAACCTCGTATAAATAGAAACAATTGCCCTACTAACTCAACAGAAATTCTTAATCATAAAAAAAAATGCTGCAGTGGAAATTGTTCATGGATCTGAAGTCTCCTTATTTATCATTATTCTTGATACCATCATGATGAATCTACACCTTTGTGTGTTCTTTGCGACATTAATCTTCTTCCTTGGACTTGCAACGTTTTAAACTCAGGGTGGGGGAGGGGATGGTGAGAATGCTATCACAGAGTTGTAGAGATGTACAGCACGGGAACAGACCCTTCGGTCCAACTTGTCCATGCTGACCAGATATCCCAACCCAATCTAGTCCCACCTGCCAGTACCCGGCCCATATCCCTCCAAACCCTTCCTATTCATATACCCATCCAAATGCCTTTTAAATGTTGCAATTGTACCAGCCTCCACCACTTCCTTTGGCAGCTCATTCCATACATGTACCACCATGTGTGTGAAAACATTGTCCCTTAGGTCTCTTTTATATCTTTCCCCTCTCACCCTAAACCTATGCCCTCTAGTTCTGGACTCCATGACCCCAGGGAAAAGACTTTGCCTATTTATCCTATTCATGCCCCTTATAATTTTGTAAACCTCTATAAGGTCACCCCTCAGCCTCTGACGCTCCAGGGAAAACAGCCCCAGCCTGTTCA
>NC_057711.1:143777494-143801786 GCF_004010195.1 Chiloscyllium plagiosum | reverse complement strand
CTGCGACTTCACTTTCAAGAAGCTATGAACCTGCACTCCAAGGTCTCTTTGTTCAGCAACACTCCCTAGGACCTTACCATTAAGTGTATAAATCCTGCTAAGATTTGCTTTCCCAAAATGCAGCACCTTGTATTTATCCGAATTAAACTCCATCTGCCACATCTCAGCCCATTGGCCCATCTGGTCAAGATCTTGTTGTAATCTGAAGCAAACCTCTTCGCTGTCCACTACACCTCCAATTTTGGTGTCATCTGCAAACTTACTATCAAATTAAGTCTAGATGAAAGTCTGCTACTTTTATTTTGTTGGATTCTGTATGATACTGGATTGAAAATAATTTACTGTGACAGAAATGGCAATAACTACCAACAACGTGATTAGAAAACAAGCAACAAACGCACTCAAATGTGCAACAGAAGGCAAAGGCAATCAATCGCTGGACTGTTAATCCAGAGATCCAGGTCACTTTCTGGGGGCCCAGGTTCGAATCCTACCACAGCAGACAGTGTGATTTGAATTCAATAAATATCGGGAATTAAAGAGTGTACTGAAAACTATGAATCCATTGCCAAATGTTGGGAAAAACACACCTGATTCATTCATGTCCTTTAGGGAAGGAAACAGCTATCCTTACCTGGTCTGGCCTACATGTGACTCCAGACCCACAGCAAAGTGGCTGACTCTTAACTGCTCTCTAAGCAATTGGGAAGGAGTAATAAATGCTGGCCTAGCCAGCGATGTCATCATCCCATGAATGAAAAAAAGATGGATATTTGATCAATAGTGTTGCCATACAAAGGCTTGGTCAGGCTCTATTTGGAGTACTGCATTTAGTTTGGACACAGCACATAGAAAATTTTATTCTCTAACATTATATATGGAGCTTGGAAGGGGCACATAGCAGTTCCACCAGAATGATATGGGGGTTACAACTGTATGGCAGCAAACAATGTCTCCACACAGCCTGTGCATAAATTGGAACTTTTTGGTTATTCAGCAACTTTAACAGACGCTGTGCAATTAAATAAATCACTTGTGCATTACCAAACCAAAACGATGGAAATGTTGCTTTAGATTGTTATGTTTGAGTAGAAGATAGTGAGGACTGCAGATGCTGGAGACGTCAGACTCTACAAAGTGTGGAGCTGGAAAAAGCACAACAGGGCGGAGAGCATCAGAGGTGCAAGAGAGAGTCGACGTTTCGGGCTTAATCCTTCACCAGTACCCTTGGAGAAGTCAGAGTCGATAAAGTGTGGCTGGAGAAGTCCTGATGAAGGGTTAAGTTTGAAACATCAAGTCTCTTGTTCCTCAGATGCTGCCTGACCTGTTGTACTTTTTTTTAGTGCCAAACGTTATCGACTTATGTTGTGAGGGCACTTACATAAACTGAGCTTGTATTGTAATGTCTTTGAGTTCAGAAAATATCTAATTGGAGTGGTTACAATGTTCAAATGGTTTAGTGGGTTAGATAAAGGAACAGCAGTACAACCTTGATTATCCAGATATCGATTATCCAAATTTTGCATTATCTGAACAAGATCTCAAGGTCCTGATGCTTTGGTAAACTGTGTTATCTGAACTTTTGATTATCCAAACAAAATATTCTCTGCCCATGTCGCTTGGATAATTGAGATTACCCTCTTGTGGGATAATCAAGTCCATGAGGAAATGATGTTAATGCTGGAGGCAGGCTATTTTGGAAGGGAATCGACACACATTCTTCTCACAAAAGGGAATAACAATTTGAAATTCTTTGCCTGAATAGGTGGTGGACGCTGAGATTGCTGGAGCTTTCAAGACTGAGTTGGATGCAATTTTATAATTACATCAGGATATTGGAGGCTGTGGGTCAACAGTGGCTGAATTTGTGGGGTGGACAAATTCTCCATTATCTATTTTAAGGTGGAACAGGTTTGAGGAGTTGAATAGCATAGTCCTGTGCCTATGTTCCTCAACTGAGATATATCAAAAAAGATAGCACGTTTAAAGCTCAATTTTGAGACACATAATGGATTGAGTTAGGAGATGAGACTGACAACTTTCAGGATTCATAAATATTGCTAATTATTTCATTTGTTTAATTGTATTAAATCCTGTAATAGGAATGCCCCATTTTAAAGAATACCACATGTATTAATTGTTTGTGCAAGAGTGCTGGTACATCATTCGTAAGGACTCGCGCATAGTACTGTCTAAAGTGCTCATCTGCTCTTGCTGTAGGCGAAACAACTGGGAAAGTGTTAAAACTCAAGTCAGTGATTCGGAAGTCCCAAAGTCCCATCTGCCGCCTGATTAAATTCTAGGTTAACGTATCCATGTGATGCAATTAAACGTCAGAAGGGGAATCCCTGCAAATGTACTTTGACTGATAAGAGAGCTGCCAGCGGTGCTGCTATTAATAGGCATGCTAGGGCTAGATTCCAGACAGTGAGATCCATGCCAGGGTTTAGTGAGGATTGGACTTTCATGTCACAGCTGGTTACACCCACTGAAATGTCTCCCTACATATGTGATAACAAAGGCTGAGTAACTTGAGTACTCTGTGCTTAAATTAGAACCGCCTGCTTTGATACAACACACATTTTGTACCAATGCCCATACAGAAAAAGAATTTTAAATACCTCAGCGTTTGTAGTGCAACAGACCAGTGTCCATTCAACCAGGAATGGCCATTTGTAGTGAACTGTTTGCTCATTAACCCTGGTGTAAACTACTAAAACCTTTCAACTTGCCTAACCCTGTCAAACATCAACTTTGCATTCTTAAAAGTCAGTCTCTTATGTTACTGTATCACATCCATTTGATGAGTCAGTTATAAATTCTCTAAGGAATTAGCTCATTACAGAGCCAAAGTCTTGATATTTCCACTTTCTCTCTACCCAAGATACAGAAACGGTGCCAGTAATGTCAATATTATTGTGTTGACACTCCAGTGAGGTCAGAGATCAAAATTCCAAATAAACTGAGGATTTTTGGTCCTGTTGAAATCCATTTTACTGCACAAACTCCAAAGTAGTTTACTGATCTAACAGTGGCTACATTGAAATGACTTGTCTTGATCATCTTCCTATTAAAGTCAATGACATCATCCACGTTGGAGAGTTGGCTACAAAACAGTCAAAAATACAAGAAATAGGAGCAGGAGTAGATCATGTGGCTTAACAAGCATACTCCACAATTTAATATAATAATGGACTTCAATTCCAATCACCATATCCCTGATTCTCTGACGTGCCACAACAGTAATGAGAAAACATAACCCTACAAAAAGGACAGAATTAACCATTAAGTTACAGACAATCGTGTTTAGATCTATCAATTCTTAATTTAATCTTTAAACTAAGCCCAAAATGCTCTCAATCACTCTACATATCCACTCAAATACTTACTGACTATCTTGTGAGCTGTTGCTCTTTAGGATAAGAAGCTAGGAATCCCAAGTGGATCTTTGCTAGGAGGATGTCAGAGTAGACAAATACCATCAAGATAAAGAACTTGCATCTATAAAGTGTACTTCACTATCTTAGTCTGTCCAAAGAGTTTTGCATCCAATGCAGTTCTTTTGGAGTGTAGTCACTGTAGAAATGCATGAGATACAGAAACTTTGCATACAGCAAAATCCCACAAAGAGCAACAAGATGAATAATCCTTATCATCTGTTCTGGGCATTGCTTGAGGATCAATGTTGTCTAAAATACCAGGATAAGACTTATGGTCATACTGCTGTGTGACCTTTAGCATTTTTCTAAGACAGTAAATGGGGCCTCACTTTAACATCTAATCTGAAAGTTGCCGCCATCTCAGACAGTGTCAATACAGATTACATGCTTACACCAATGGATTGAGACCTGAACCCCTGACCTTCTGATTCAGAGGTGAGTGTTAGAAATGAGTGAATGCTGGCATTATCTTGAAGCGCTTCTCAGCTGGATATCCCTGGACTTTCAATTGTTCTCATTTAAAGTAAGTTCTTTTTAGAACTGTATTCGCACTGCAAGTTTAACGTTGACATGGTGGTTTTGCCTCCACCATAAGTTGCCTTCACTTGCTAGCATCAGAATAGGCTTGACCACTGTTAGCTGATGGTCTACATTGATAATACTGGCAGCATCCTGGCACAACTGTATCAGATGTTTGATTCCACAATTTCCAGACATTTTCTGCCATAACTTGCTTAACTGGTGATAAATCTCAATATCTATTTAATAGAGTGAAAATAGGGTCTGTGTAAAAGGTAAAAACCTACTGTTATTTACCAAATGTTCACTGTATCTCACAATGCATCATATTTTGAATTCCCTCGAGGTTATCTCAGTTGAGAATTTTTTTATTTTATGTCATTCCAATGACTAACTATCTTGCACAACTCTCAGGGGGAGGCAGAGAGCTGACGCATTTAGAATGTTTGGAATAAACAAGATAGTTCACTTCTCAATTCTGTAACTATGAGGGGGAAATGCTGAGAACTGCCTTGGTTTTGGGTTATTGCTGTTTCTTATTTGCATTTGTTACTTGGATTCAGAATATTACTGCAAATAGCTCAGATTGGCTAGGTACACCAAGCTAATGAGGAGTGTTTGATGGGACAATGTGGCTGCAGAACTTACAGAATGTGATGGACAAAATATACAAAGCTGCAGAGAACAATGGCAGATGAAATTTAGCACAGGCAAGTGTGCCACAAAAAGGAGGAATGCACAAGACAGAGACATACTGCAATGTTGAAAACAAGTGATATACACATTCTATGCTGAAATATCGATGAAGGAAGCTGAAGTAGCTTGGAGGAGATCTAGTAGACTCAATATATCCAACTTGTGCAAAGTAACAATTAACATCCTATTGGATTTATTAAAATACATCACACAAATACTAATACAAGGCAGATGAAATAATGGTCAAACTGTACTGCATGCTGGTCAGATTATGCCTTCAGCACTTTATCCAGTTCTGGTAAACATGAGCAAGATATTCATGTACTGGAAATTCATGTCAAAGATCTAGATTATGAGGAAGGACTGAAGATACTTGGGCTGTCCTGCCTGGATAACAGGCTTTTACAGGAGGATGTTAATGAGTGGAATAGTCAAAATATTGCTTTCAATTAAACGTGTAGATCAACGCCTTACCGGTTCAGCCTAGCAAGAGGTAAATGTAAGACTGCTGTCAGGAAATCCATCTTGACACACAGTGATTAATACACATTTCCCTCAGTGCACAGAATTATGAATATATAAACTTTAGTGTCTTTGTTCACTACCCCTTACTCTCTGTCCATACAACACTGTTTGGTTGCCTCTACCTTTCCAACAATAGTTTAGTCCTAGACTTTAGCCCAGTTGAGAAACATGATGGTAACCTGAGCAATGTACACATCTCCACAGCGAAACAGAATACCTGGCCTGTGACAGGGGTGTTGTCAATGTATAAGTAGAAAGCTCCTCTGATTCTTCAGCTGGAGATCCACTGTCCTACAACTTGCATTTAAAGATTGTCTTGAGTATATAGAAGTTTGGAGTGATCTAATTAAGGCATTTTCAATTCTACGGGGATCTGTAACATAGATACAGTAAAAAAAATATTTCCTCTGTTGGGAATCAAGAATGCAGGCACATCATCATAAAATTAGAACAAGGCCATTGGGAGTGAAATTGAGAAGCACTTTCTCACACAAAGGAAGATGAATACTTTCCCTAACACCACCACCATATTCCATTCCCACTCTCCCCAAATCCCCCAAAACACACACAACACTGGTGACACTGCAACAACTGAAAGACTAAAGATTTGTATTAGGTAAAAAAAAAGTATCTACGGACATAGAATGAGGGGCAAGTAGAATTGAACTGCAGGTCAGCTAATGGTTTTGCAAGCTAGTTTCAAAGTTTTCAATGTTCTATTCCTGTTCCTATGTCCTACTGATAAACATGCATTTGTAAAAACGATTATAAAAAGGGCATTATTTTCTGAAATGAAATAGAGCATTGGTTTATATCAGCCACCATTCACTACTCTATATAAAGAAACTCAGTTACACCATGGCTGTGGAATGACCTCAAACTGGTTTTCTATCGGGGCCAGTTGAAATATGGCATTTGCACGTTTCACCTCAAACACAATGAGATGTTCAAATGCATGCAAAGCAGCCGTGCTCTCAGTTTAAAATCCATAGCAATCAAGTTAGCACACTGAAGCGAAGCTTTATTACATATTTGCAGTAAATTATTCAGTTCCAAACCAGTCGGATAGCCTCAGTAAACACTTATGTGATAGGCAGCTACATGTGACAACAGAAACATCTGCGCAAAACTTTCAGGGTAGAAAAAAACTGCAGAGTTTGCTACTTACACAGTAAACACTGGAATCCTAGGGTCAGCTCAGGATAACTTACTTGATGCCACATGTGCAGAGCTCTTATTACAGCAGGCAGGCACAGCATTTTCTCTTCTCCTCCCCCAACTACATACACCACATGCAATAACACAAAGACGCAGATCACAGACACCGCCACAGTGAGAGAGAGACCCACACATTAAACACACAAGTAACACACCCAAAAACATGCACAAAGCCACAGGCACAAATGCACAACACAGAGATGCACACATACTGAGAACAGATAGACACCAACGCAAGTGCCAATACACAAGTGACATACAAACAATATATAAAATCTGAAAATTACAAATACTTCCCGATGCTCTTGGGTACACACATTAAATCACATGTAAATACAAGTACATACATAAGACAATAAGATGTAGCCCGTTCAACCCATCTGCTCTACCACTCAATGAGGTCATGGCTGATCTGATATTCCCCAACTCCACTTTCTTGCCTTTTCCATACATCCCCTTGATTCTCTTACTGATAAGACCATAAGACATATATCCTTACTGTGGTGCATACGCAAATGCATTCATAGAATCCCTACAGTGTGGAAACAGGCCATTTGGCCAATAAATACACACAAACTCTCCAAACAGGATCTCATCCAGACCCACCCTCAGTCTATCCCTGTAATCCTGCATTTTCCATGGCTAATCCACCTAACCTACACATCCCTGAACACAATGGACAACTTAGCATAGCCAATCCACCTAACCTGCACATCTTTGGACTGTGGGAGGAAACTAAAGCACCCGGAAGATACCCACACAGTCACGGGGAGAATGTGTAAACTCCATCCAGACAGTGACCAGAGGCTGGAATTGAACCTGGGTTCCTGCCTGTGAGGCAGCAATGCTAACCACTGAGCCACCATGCCGCCTATTTGCAAACATTCAAACTAAAAAAAAGCATGAACTGGCACTCACAAAAGGAAGAAATACATAGGCACATACAAGCACAAACATACACACAATACACAGATATGTGCACACAAGCACGCAGGGTGGAATCTTCTATGGGTCTGAGCAACGTTGGTTATGGCACGATTTGTGTGAAGTCATTCAAAAAAGGTTAACAAGGCTCCTTTCAACATTTGAAGCACCTCGCTCCATATTTTATGTTTTTGCCATCTGGTGAGGCAACTTTCTCTAGTTAGCAGTGAGCTGCCGAATAAGGGGATTATTACTTGTTAAAATGCCTTATGGGACACCAGACAGGCTGAATATTAATAATGGCCGAGGGGTGACATTATAGAGGTTTCTAAAATCATGAGTGACATGGTTAAGGTGAATAGCCAAGGTCATATTCCTAGCGTGGTGGTGGTGGTCCAAAACTAAAGGGCGTAAATTCAAGGTGAGAGGTGAAGATTTAAAAAACGGACCTGATGGGTAACTTTAATAGGAAGGGTTTAAGAGGAAAATGGGTCAAATATTGCCAAATGGCACTAGATCAGTTTAGGATAGCTGGTCAGTGTGGAGGAATTGGACTGAAGGGTGTGTTTCCGTGCTGGAAATCTGATTCAATCTACAGCTTCCGTGCAAACATGCCAGGTATTGAGAAGTCTTGCAGTGAAAGTCAAAGCAGGTACCTGGTGAGCACCTCAGAGCACAAGATATGGGCACTACACACGTGTAGCCCTTGTCCATGAACACCATCATTAGACATTTACCATTTGCTCATGGCCATCATGACACCTCTCCAATACACTCCATCACTGTGCTCAGAAAGCACAGGATTCCACTACAGGGTGCACCAGCACCTAGCATTGAAAAGCTGTGATCACACGGTGTATACAGTTCACAGGTTGGACCTCAGGGACACTCACCT
This sequence comes from Chiloscyllium plagiosum, assembly GCF_004010195.1. Classification (NCBI taxonomy): domain Eukaryota; kingdom Metazoa; phylum Chordata; class Chondrichthyes; order Orectolobiformes; family Hemiscylliidae; genus Chiloscyllium; species Chiloscyllium plagiosum. Next base: position 143,793,569 of record NC_057711.1, on the reverse strand, counting down.
GCTCTCATAACACTCACCTACTTTGTGCCTACCTGGATAGAACATAGAAGAATACAGCGCAGTACAGGCCCTTTGGCCCTCGATGTTGCGCCGATCCAAGCCCACCTAACCTACACTAGCGCACTATCCTCCATATGCCTATCCAATGCCCGCTTAAATGCCCATAAAGAGGGAGAGTCCACCACTGCTACTGGCAGGGCATTCCATGAACTCACGACTCGCTGAGTAAAGAACCTACCCCTAACATCTGTCCTATACCTACCACCCCTTAATTTAAAGCTATGCCCCCTCGTAATAGCTTGCACCATCCTTGCCTTGCGTGTTAGAGCTTTAGTCAGAACCCATTGCTTTCAGAAATGGCGTTCTGACACTTTCTTTTAACTCCAGCATACAGACAGAATGCTTGTCTTGCTTCTCAGTAGACTCAGGTGGAGAAAGGCACAGCGACAACAGGTACACAGTGGCAACAAGGTAACACCTGAAGCACACACCAATGGTTGTACTGCAGCTGCCACACATTCAACAACCAAATAGCCACATAGACAAGACCACATCGGTTTGCAATGTGAGGGGCTGCAGCTGTTTGTCAGGGATCCCGGTGCCATCAGTCACTGGCACAACCCACACAGGATTCAGGGACTTGACCACGATAAGTTGCCAACTTGGACATTCATAGCCAGGGGGTGGGCAGTGATTTGTGCTGTTGGGCCAGCAGTTAGGGGAATAGTGCTAGGGAGCTGCAAACAGAGGTCAGGGGTCTGGCAAGTCACGTATGAAGTATACCACGTCATCCTGGTGTGATGTGCTCTGGACAACTGGAGTAGGCAATATACCAAATGCTGAGGAAGTGAGGCAATGGAATCAGTCTTCGGAGGATGTTGGAGGGGAGGAAACCCTCGTGGATGACAGAGCTCAACTGTTTTGGAGGACCTGCCTGATCTCAGTTCTGGTAGATGGGAACGAGGTGCAGCAGATAATTACAGGCAATTAGTGGTCATTGGTCACTGTGCCATCGTTTAGGTGAAGGTGAGATTCAGCCTCTATTAGTTGTGTGTCTCTAACTAAAAGCTGATGTTTGGAATTGTCCAATTGCTTGCCTGAAAGTGCTGGTCTCCTACTGGACTAGCTGAAAGTCCGAGCATTGGGAACAGAGCAGCAACGTCACTGAGGTGGGGAGTGGTGTTCAGATAGGTTACAGTTACAGGCAGATAAACTGGTGATTAAACAGTGATCAGGGTGAGAGAATGGGAATGTACGCTTGAGGGAGTGTCAACCATACCAGCTGTGAGCAGGCTGCTGGCAGGGGGGGAAAACACCCAACTGCCCAGATTGCCAATGACTTTCCAAGTGCACAACAGTCTTTCAAAGCTGACGTGGGTGTGAAGGATGCTGGTCTTTTTGCAGATAGTGCTGGATGATGCATTGCTCCGAGAATGGGCCCATGGTAAAATGGGCTAGATTTGGACATGCAAGATGCCATAAGGGCAAAGTGTTCTAGTTGGAGAAGGAGCAAATTATTGCAGCTGCTGGAATCTGTAATGAGGGGAGTTGGTAAGAGACAGTAGTAAACGCACTAGGCCTTATGGCAAAAGACACTCTAGAAAACTCTATGTAACTCATGCTTAGCTAAAACAAATATAAGATTCAGTCCATAGATATGGAAAAACATAAATGCATGACACATATATATGTACAACTGTATCCCAGCACATGGGTCTAAGAATTTGATTCAGTCCATTAGCAGGGATGTTGATTGTAACCTATGGTTACCCCATTCTAGGTAAAGTAATGAGTCATCCCACAAAAGACTTGGAGCAAGTGGCTGGGGATGGCAACGCTCAATAAATGGCCACTGTGAAACTGAGCGGCCAAACGTGTGTGGTCAAAGTCAGTCAGTCTCTTCATCTCCCAATGACACATCCTACCTATCTCACTGTCACTCATGTTGCTCCATGACACACAGCCCTATCATACTGCAATCAACATGCCTAACACACTCACACTCCATCTCATTTTCACACAACCCCCGCACTGCTTCACCATAGTTCTAGCTATGACAGATATCGCAGTCCAATGAGCATTTTCTTGGTGAAATGCAACTGCTGTGGAGTCCCTTTCTAACTGAACGGGAGGTAGGAGTGCTCCCGAGAGATCCTTGGTGAGTGGAGCTCTCTGTTGAGAGCTCTCCTCCTCCTTTTATCATAACTTTGTTTCAGTTGTCTATGCTCTATCTCCCTCTCAGGCTATAGCCAAAGAGGGCCTGCTCCCATTGCTGATAGCAGGCTTTCTGCTGACAGAGCTCCAAGCATCCTTCTGGCCAGCCACTTCCTTCCGACTGCAACTCCTCTAACAACTTCCACTGCTGTAACTGAAAGTCTAAAAGCACTTCAGCTGAAAGATCTTTGCTGATCCCTTTGAACAGCATTAAGTGGGGGGTGAATGGAGAGGAAGAGATGGGGGTCCCTCCTTGGGTTGAATGTATGTTCACCTGATGGTCTTTAAGAGGATATTAAAAGATGGTGCCTGCAAGAATGAAGACCGTAGGTTTGTCATGACATCACTGATGCTGTTTGATGGAATTTACTCACATGCTTCTCCTCCATGTACCGCACATTCTGACAAATGCAGCATACCACACTATCCCTGCTAGAAGAAAGTGGAGCTGAAAGTGTGTTGCTGGAAAAGCGCAGCAGATCAGGCAGCATCCAAGGAGCAGGAGAATCGACGTTTCGGGCATAAGCCCTTCTTCAGGAATCCTGAAGAATCAGCCCTTCCTGCCCGAAATGTCGATACTCCTGCTCCATGGATGCTGCCTGACCTGGTGCGCTTTTCCAGCAACACATTTTCAACTCTGATCTCCAGCATCTGCAGTCCTCACTTTCTCCGAGAAGAAACTGGAAGCAATTTCATGCCATTCTCCATCTCTGTGCTTAAGGGCCTACATCAGTAGCACTATGGAATTTTGCTGCTACAGATACACACATTTATCCAGAGATATGTGCGCACACACACTAATACATAACACCTACATATATGTTATATACACACACAGATGCAAGATTCTTAGACAAATCAATTCACAGATAAAACAGATCTCTCTCTCTCTCTCTCTCCCTCTCTCTCTCAGAAACAGACACATTTACACAGTCACAAAAAAATACAATGCACAAACATAAATGCATGCACATGTGCGCTTGCGCATACACACACATGTACATGCATATAGAGATACAGTGGCTGAGATGGTTTCAGTGGACTAGAAGCTGCATGCAGCTGTATAATGAACCTAACATGCAGTCATGCTGTTCAAGTTCAAATTCTGTCAATGACAGAATTATGCTACAGATAGGGGGCTACCTGAGTAGCACAAAGGTCATGTAATTTCTCACAGATATTATGCTGCCTGGTGTTTCAGATACACTTAAATGTCCCAGTGTTACACCTTTCTTTCTAAGGCTTCACTGAACAAAGGATATTTAAATTGTGTTCATGTCCAACAGTTTAGAAACTTTCTAAAATAATAACGGACAGTTTGAGTTGGCAAAATCCCCTCTTACCGTAGTGTTGTCTGACCATTTGGGCTGGTCAGCTCACTTTAGTTGGATCTGAAGAGAAAACAATAAATGTTTACATTGCACCTTATATTTTCTGTTAAACCAAAGCTCTTCAAAACCTATCAATTTTTTTTTATTCAATCAACTAACCATTTTCAAAATCATTCAACTGTTTTAGCGAATCCAATCAACCATAATCATGGCCATTCAAGCATTTCCACTCCAGATCAATCAAGTAATGCCCGATTTCATTCCCAATCAACTATTTTGAAGATTGTGGTTATGTCGGTAAACACAACAGACAATTTGAGAACAAGTACAGTACTTGCAAATGGCAGTCTATAACAATTTCTTTGATGAACGATAAATGTTGGCCAGTAAACAGGATACTATCATAGGATCTTTTTGATCCATTGGAGAAAGGAGGTGGGGCTTCAGTTTAATGTATTACCCAAAATGTGGCTCCCCCAACAATGCAGTACTCCCTCTTGACTGCTGATGCATCAGCTAGATTATTCATTCAAGTACATAGTGACCCGAACAATCTAATGCAAATACTCAACGTGCCCAAACTAGGTGAAACAAGTGAATGAGAGATCGAGAGCAACTGGAACTTTGCATGATGAGGATTGTATAGAAGTTCCACTGTGGGATGTACACAAATAATTTCCTCCTCATATTGAATGCAGTAATTTGGTACAACTTTAGCATTACATGGCTCAGTTAGCAACACCATCTGAGTTGCAAGATTATAATTCCCTCAAACTCTGAAAATAGGATTTAGAGTGACAGTTAATGTAATATCATGGGACTATTGTACTGTTTGATGTTATACAGACAGGATGTACATCGCGGAAACAGAAACTTCGGTCCAACTCATTCGCACTGATCAGCTCATCCTAACCTAATCTAATCTAGTCCCATTTGTCAGCACTTGGCCCATATCCCTCTAAACCGTTCCTATTCATATACCCACCCAGGCACCTTTAAATGTTGTAACTGTACCAGCCTCCACCACTTCCTCTGGCAGCTCATTCCATACACGCACCACCCTCTGTGAAAAAGTTGCCCTTTATGGACACTTTTAAATCTTGCCCACGCTCCCCTCACCTTAAACCTATGCCCTCTAGTTCTGGACTCTGACCATGGGGAAAAGACCTGACTATTTACCCTATCCATACCCCTCAATGTTATAGACTGCTAAAGGCTATCCCTCAGCCTCCTACAATCCAGGGAAAACAGCACCAGCCTATTCAGCCTCTCCTGATAGCTCAAACCCCCCCAACACTGGCAACATCCTTGTACATCTTTGCTGAATCTTTTCAACACGTCTTTTGAAAGGATGCTACACTGAGACTCCAAACACCTGCTGAGAATATACAAGATCCCTTATGTGAAGAAAGGCAAGAAAAATAAGCTGGCCAAATTTATCTCTTGATCAGAGCACATTAACAAAAAGACTGCCTCCTATATCTCAGCATCATATGGAAATGCATTGTCAAATTCCATACTTATGCTAATGGCACATAGGTCATCACCTCCAGCTTTCATGATCACCCCACTTCCTTTTATTTGTTAGGGTCCTTGCCCAGCATCTTGTACTGGATGCAGAAATAATTCCTCAAATTAAATATTGGTAAACTTGACATCATTGTCTTTGGTCCCTGCCAAAAATTCTGGTCCCTAGCCACCAACTCGAACCCTGTTCCTGAATTTTCACAATCTAATTGCCACACTTGACCCAAGCTGAGTTTCCAATTCTTACTTCCTGATGTGTAACAGTGACAGTCCTTGTCCCAGATCAGTTTTCTTGATACTTGAAACCACATTGGCATCACTATTTTACGCGATAGCTTTGCAGAGAAGATATTTCACATCTGAGAGGTTGCATTGGAGAAGCTGGGATTGTTTTGCGTAGAGAAAGTTAAGATAGTTATCTGAGATGTTCAAAACTATTAGCAGTGTAAACAGGGTCAGGTAAGAAGAAATTGTTTCTTAGTAATAGCGTCAAGAACCAAAAGACACCAATTTAAACTGTTTGCAGAAAAAACAGAGTCAACATGAGTGAAATCCATTTTCAGATTGAGAACACATTGTGGCTCTACCAAATATCAGGCAATCAATTGTGGCTTTTAAAAGGAAGTTGGATAATTTACTAGAGGGAAAACATTTGCAACACTATAGGGAAAAGGCATGACCATAGGATTATTCACTCTTGCAAACAACTGGCACTGATACAATGGACCAAATGTGCTCTCTCTGGTGTAGACATTGTGAATACACCCATGACCTTAAATACCTCTATGTTTGACTATTTCAACAGATTTCTTAACTTGCCTTTTGTCTTCCTCAACCTATAAACCTGAGTTCTTTGAAAGCTCTGCTAAATCCAAACAGATTAGAAATCTCATTCACTATTGCATCTGTAGTACAAATGACTGCTAGTCTGGTCATGATTTGATGATTAAATTCTCACCTTTGTTTCCAAATCCTCCCATCTCTTTGTGCCTCCTTAGCTCTGTGACCTCCTTTGGCTCTGCAAACCTCAGATCGCCACACACCTCCGATACTGGCCTCAAACATAGAATGGATTTTCTTTGCTCCATTGACAGTTGTAGGATCAGCTGCCTAGGTCTAAAATTATTGGAATCCCTATATTGCTCTTCTTTTAAGAGACAAACACAATTCTGGAGAAACTCAGCAAGTCTAGCAGCATTTGTGGAAAGGGAAAGTTAGTTAATATTTTGAGTCCAGTTTGACTTCACTTTTTAGTGACTTTGTTGACCAGGCTTTTTTCACCTGTCCTAACAACTCCTTGGCTCAGTGACAAACTTTGTTTGATAATTTCTCCTGAGAAGCTTTAACAATGTTATGAAGCTACGTGAAATAAATGTGCTCTTGGTATCATTATGTGAGAGATCTAACTATCTGAAAACTGGCATCTGCACTGACTGACAAAACAGCATTGTCCCTAGTTCATTGGCTGTAAACTTCTTTGGGCTTCTGAGAGTTTAACAAGGTGCTGCACAAGTTCAGTGCTCTCTGGAATGTTCATTTCAGGTTTGATGCCCTTCTGATTTCAGGAGGAAAATGAGGCAAAGAGACATACCAATGGCTTTGTGTCCCTGCCAATGCCCTGCCACCAGAGCAGAAACCTGACAGGTTATCCTTAAATCTCTTGTCATATTTATGTGATGGTAGAGGTGAGGGCAGACCTGTGCTAGAATTCTCTGCCTTTTGGCTTTGTAGTAACTAGTGATTCAGCAGATTCTGGACAGTCTCTCTTTGGCGTTGTTTGTCAAACACAAAAAAAACAATATTTGCTTTTGTGACACTAAATTTTTTAAACTACAGTTCCTGACTCTACAGGTATTGCACTGGATGCCCACTGTATATGACTAAGATTCGCTCCCTGACAGTGGTGGACTCCTGCAATGTGGTAATGTCCTGTATCTGTAATAGGCTCGGACATAAAAGAAACTGCCTCAGGATCATTATAGTCTCAGACAAGTAGTGAAAATACAGTCCTGGCTCATCACCTGAAGTGAACCTAAATGCTAGAGATGACCAGTTAGTCATTGGTGAATACACTATAACCAGACCTGATCCAGATTTCACTGGGAGTCACCAGATACCAATCAGAAGAAGATGTTTCTCCTTAAGTGGATAAATGGTTAACTCTGATGCCCTTTCCTCTTCTTTGGACATAAACTAACAGTTCAAAAGGCAGAAATTTGATCCTGTTTGGCCTGTACAGCATAGAGCTTTACTGTGCCATACGTGACGTCCCAAGTAGCAGGAGAGGTCCTCCACAACTGCACCGTTTTAGTAACACCGTCACTCGGATTGCAGCAGTCTAACTGAAAGCCCACCATCATCTTCATTGGGGGAGTTGCCCCTCAAGAGCTGGGTGAGTGTGCTAGTCAGCTCCTGTAAAATGACTGGAGTGTTGAGCATTCTGGTGTCACCTGGACCATCCTGCCGCACATTCCTCCCACAAAAACAGAGTATCCTCGTAGGATGGACCTGGAGAGAAGAGAGCCAGGTAAAAGGCATTGATCTGGGTCCTGACACCCTCCGGATCCGAGAGGGGGAACCCGATGTCAGCCAGCAGCACAAGGAGCTGCTGATGGGTGGCACACCTTTTCCCCAGTGAGTAGATGGGGTAAGCGCAGTCCAGGTCATGGAGGAGCTCCATCTGCGACCTCACGTAGGTCCTCTGGAAGCTGACAAGCTGCGGGTCTCGGAGCACGGCCTTCTTTGCTTCATACACCCCTCACAGGGTCAGGTCCACATCAGGCTGACCAAGACGTGACTCCAGATTGAACACCACCTTCTCCAACTCCTCATTCCTGGATTTCCGCCTCTTTATTTCCCCCCACCTTCAAGCCATGTACTCCTGATGGAAGACATCGATGTGGGTCTGTTCCCCCCCCACCACCATGGCCTCAAGGAGAAGCAGCATTCCCCCCCCAACTTCCTTCTCCAGGCGGCCCAGAACCGACAAAATGAATCCCGGAACCACATCTTCCAGCTGCAGGTTCTTAAAGTGCCAGTACGGCAGCAAGCTTTAAATATAATTTATTCAAAAGTTTTTAGTCCAGGCAATTTTATTTTTCATGAAGATGATCAAAAGCATCAAACAACTTCACTCAGCCTGCCTGCATTTTAGTGTATGCTGTTCAATGCCCTTAGGCTTGGGTGGGGTCTGTTTGCAGGTACAAACACCAGCGTTCACTTAAAGTTCTGAGTCTAATACATATGATTTTTTTATACAACATTGCATTTGCAGTTAGAGTTTTAAAGAAAGAATCTGCATTTAGATAGCGCCCTCAATGACTTCCAGACATCCCAAGAACCCCACAGCCTGCTGTGAAGATCTTCCAACAAGGCACACCACTGCCAATACAACAATCTTTGATTGATAGTCACTGTTTTAGCGTACAAAACACACCAAACAATAATTCACAATACAGGGCTCCACAACTATTTTCAGAACATTGGCTGTTAAAGAATGAATATTGACCTCCTTCTCTCTTTTGAAGTATTATTACTGAGTATTACACATCCATCTGAGGGGGTAGAGTGGGCCACAGTTTAACATCTCTCTGCAGCAGCCCTCACTATTACACCGGAGTGCCAGCTGAGGCTTGTATTTGTTCCACTGAGGGGCGACTTGAACTCAGCCTGATACAGAGTTGAGTGTGGGGTGCTGGAAAAGCACAGCAACTCAGGCTGCCTCCGAGGAGCAGGAGGATCAACGTTTCTGGCAAAAGCCCTTCCTGAATTTTGAATTTTTTTGACAGACTCAAAGTAAAGCAAATGTGAATTACAACTGAGCAAATTAAATGCGAGGGCAATATCTAAAGCAGACGTCTCCATGGACTTTCAACACTCCCAATTTCAATTTCTCCATCTCAAAACCTGTATCTCCTACTTTCGTCTACTAGCCACCCCCTATCACCCAATCACTGCTATCCATGTCTGATAACCTATTCAGTGTTGCTTATCCTCTATCACCCAATCGCTTCTGTGTATCTCCTAAAGTTAATTTAGTAATAAGCATTCATTCATACTAAGCAAATGACGTTCAATTTTCTACCATTCATCTGATTGTATCCTGCTTATTGTCCATCCAATATTGTCTGTACCAATCCCACAGGTTAAAAGCATTGCCAACCAACTATTATTCCACAGAATCCCTGCTCGGTTATTGTTGATGAGGTACTTTCCTCTCTCATATGCCCTATCTCTGAAACAAACACTTGCTGATACCGTACTGCGAGAGACAAAACAGCATTACAGATGGTTCTGCTCTAACATGCATTTTGTTAATGCAAATTCACTGTAATGCGATTTAAGAATTGGGGACACTATTGCTCAAGTGCAAATTTTCAAAACATGTGTTGGCTGTTACACGATTACATCACCACCACTTTCAGCATTGTTCCTAAAGTGCGATTTTTCTATAACACGAGGTTGCACAAGAACACGCCCATCGGGTTATAGAAGAACTACCTGTATGCTCCCTTTACCATCCCTTAGTGAAATGTGCAACGTCAAACTTCAGACAGGTTCTTTCCTACAAAGTGATACGGACATCTCTCTCAACACCACTTTGGATCAGTTTTATACTAATTAAACTTTCTATCAATAACTTGACAGGGATAGAAAGGTCAAAGTTAGCAGTCACTTTACTGACTGGCTGATTTGTAAATGAAAATCTATCCATTTCATGAAACATACATCTAATTTTGGCTGTTAGTAGACTGGGGAGTGTTTGTCATGCCCTGGAAATGTGAATGGTGATTCTAAATCAGAGTTTTCAAATGTTGCCTATACATTACAAACAATGAGGAGAAACTCAAATCCCTTCCAGTGATCAGCTGAATACTATACAATTCAATGTCTGAATAGATTAAAAAAACATTTCCTGAAACTGTGAATCAAATACTTCACAACATCAGCCAATAGAGACATAGCACCAGGTGTCCTTTGGAAGAAAAGCAATTTAATGAGGACAACAGTGAACACTTTCTATTTAGTATCAAACACAAACAGATGGGATCTTAAAGGAGCCTTGAAGAAGATTGGCCATGAGAAGATCTGGGACAGAGGCCTCACTATTACTTACACAACTATCTCGATGTCAGAAACAACTCGCTGCACCACTTATTCAATTGCTGGATGTCAAGGTGAGTTTGTTAGGCAGTGGCAAGTTGCCAATTAAGAGGAACTATTTCTCAGTAATTGATCTTATTTATGGCACATCTCACCTCTATAATATGCAGTTTCCTGGCTTGGCAAATGTGCTGAACAAGAATTCTCAACACGCAGATCAGAGTGGGTAGGTGATTATTTTAGCTGCCTACTGGCTCCAAAAGACGTCCGAGACATCAGCATCTCAGGACACATTCCTTCTGCACTAGCTACACACACCCTGTCATAGAACACAGAACAATACAGGCCCTTTGACCCTTGACGTTGTGCCAACCTTTTATCCTAATCGAAGATCAAATTAACCCACATACCCTTCATGTGCCTATCCAAGAATTGCTTAAAATATTTCGAAGGCGTCTGACTCTACCTATCACTGCTGGCAGTGCATTCCACACACCCACCACTCTGTGTAAAGAACCTACCTCTGACATCTTCCCTAAACCTTCCTATAATCATCTTAAAATTATGGCCCCTTGCGATAGCCATTTCTGCCCTGGGAAAAGTCTGACTATTCACTCTATGCCTCTCAGCATTTTGTACACCTCTATCGAGTCACTTGTCATCCTTCTTCACTCCAATGAGAAAGGCCCTAGCTCCCTTAACCTCTCTTCACAAGACATGCCCTCTAGTCCAGGCAGCATCCTGGTAAATCTTCTCTGCACCCTCTCTAAAGCTTCCACATCCTTCCTATAATAAGGCGACCAGAACTGAATAGTCCAAGTGTGGTCTAAACAGGTGTCTATAGAGAGCTGCAGCATAGCTCAAACTCAATCCCCCACTAATGAAAGACAAAACACCATACACTTTCTTAACAACCCTATCAACTTGGGTGGCAACTTTGAAAGATCTATGGACATGGACCCCAAGATCCCTCTGCCTCCACACTGCCAAGAATCCTGCCTTTAACCTTGTAATCTGCATTCAAATTGGACCTTCCAAAATGAATCACTTCACACTTTTCCAGGTTGAACTCCATCTGCCACTTCTCAGCCCAGTTCTGCGTCCTATCAATGCCCCGTTGCAACCTACAACAGCCCTCCACACTATCCAACTTCATGTCATCGGGCAAACTTACTAGCCCAACCTTCCACTTCCTCATCCAAGCCATTTATAAAAATCACAAAGGGCAGAGGTCCCAGAACCGATCTCTACGGAACACCACTGGTCACCAAGCTCCAGGTTGAATACATTTAATCTACTACCACCTCTGTCTGGATACAGAAATAGCTGGCCCATACATGGGCAGGTTTCCCAGTAGACCATGCCTCCTTACTTTCTGAATGAGCCTACCATGGGAAACCTTATCAAACAACTTGCTAAAATCCACGTATAGCACATCCACAGCTCTCCCTTCAATGTGTTTTGCCACATCCTCAAAGAATTCAGTAAGGTTTATGAGGCATAACCTACCCTATCTCAAATCAAACTTATGGCTTTCCAAATAATCATAAATCCTTTCTCTGAATCCTCTCCAATAATTTGCTCATGGCAGACGTAAGACTGACTGGTCTGTAGTTCCCAGGATTATCCCTATTTCCTTTCTTGAACAAAAAATGTTTGCATCCAACTTTTTCCAGCCTTTAAGAAACCTCTCGATGTATCTCCTGAACACTCATTGCACATTGCTGCATTTCAGTGCTGCATCTCAGGCTGTAACAGCAGCTATCATGGCAATGTTGCAGCAAGGAGACTTTGCGCACAGCTTAAGCACCCAGTTGATTAATTGGAGCAGACTGCATCACTGACTTGATGGCTTGCTGTCGGTCACAGTGCTCAGTCATGCTGCATCTATCTGGATGTTCGTAGCATCCCTGCCTTGCCTTGTTCCCTCAGCCAGAGATATCAGAGTCACAGGGTTCTTCTATTGCTCCGCTGTTTAACTTTCCCTGGTTATCAGTAGATTAGTCAGGACAAGGGGTATGGCCTTTGCTGAGGGCATCCCAGCCAGTAGGTCAACCTTCGATACCAGTCCAAGGTTTTGGCCACAGTCGGGTAGTCAGAATCCTTTCCTCATAAGCAGGTGGGCAGACCATCACTTGCCATGACACCTCCTTCCCTTTAGTGGGATGAGAGAGATAGGTATACAGGAAACATAAGTGAGTGGCACAGCTGTTACAATTGGTACAAGAGGGTGGGTGGCGTCAGCAAGCGAGTAGGGTTAGTGATGTCAGGGGTTGGGGTGGGTGAAAGTGAGGGAGGGAGGGAGGATGTTGCAGGCAATAGAGAAAGAGAGTGTTTAAGCATGAGCCTTGGGAAATGGGTACTGTGGCAGAGATGGAGTCTGAGCAAACAGGGAGGAGATGGTGCCACTTACACTGACAATGCAGAAAGGTCATTGACCTTCTTCCTGCAGTCCTGTGCATTCCTTCAGGTGACTGAGACAGCTCTAACCCCAGTGGCAACCTCAGACGACAATATCTGGTATCGTGGTCTCCTCCCACGTCTACAACACCCATTCAGCAACACCTTCAGCTCCCTGCTCACAAAGTGAAGCACAAAATTTTCCTGGTTTGTCATATCTAGAACTAATCTTCGAGGAGAAAGTGAGGGCTGCAGATGCTGGAGATCAGAGCTGAATATGTGTTGCTGGAAAAGCGCAGCAGGTCAGGCAGCATCCAAGGAGCAGGAGAATCGACGTTTCGGGCATAAGTCCGAAGAAGGGCTTCCTGAAGAAGGGCTTATGCCCGAAACGTCGATTCTCCTGTTCCTTGGATGCTGTCTGACCTGCTGCACTTTTCCAGCAACACATTTTCATATCTAGAACTAATGTCAGCCATCAGGCAAGGCAGCTCCAGACTGGCAGCGAGTGACCAGTTATACACCAGCCTTTTAAAGAAGGTGCCAGCACCACGCAGGCTGCTTAACATTCCAAAATATCCCGACAGTGGCAACCTTTTGGCAACAGCCCACGATAAGATAGGACTAGAATTGGGTGAAAGGGGCCAGAGGTAGGTAGTGAATGAGGCGAGTTTGGTAAGACAGGACTAGAGCTATCGGGGGGGGGCCTCAGTGAAAACCCTCCAAAAAGAAAGTCAACGCAACTAAGATTTAGACAAAGAGTCCAATATTCAATCTAAAAATTGCTGCACTTAACATCTTTTACAGGTCTATCTTAAGTATACAACGTGTATTTACTCTTCACAATAAATACCACTGCGACTCTCCAAAAACAGTTGATCAGTCATGATTCAGTGGTAGGATCCTCACCTCGGTCAACCCTATTTGAAAGGCCTGAGCACAAGATGAGGGACGATATTGCAGCTCACTAAAAAAGGTGCCATTAATTCAAGGTCCAATGGCAACAATTGGAAGAGCAGGGGAGTTCTCCTTAATATTCTGACAAATATTTATCCCTCAATCAATGTTACTAAACAGCAGAATATTGGGTCATTATCACATTGCTATTTGTGAGACCCAGCATATTGGCTCCTGTTCTTCTCATAGTTCAACAGTGAACACACCTGAAACGTGCTCCAGAGCTGTAAGGTATTTATATAAACTCACAACTTCAACATTTTCCTTTTTGTTACAGCAGGGTCATTGCTGCAGCAGGAGCTGCATTGCTGTTTTACTGTTAGTTGTTCTTACCTTCATTTTAACCATGACATTTTTCTGGTTAAACAGGCGAAAATCAACATTGTCTTTGCTCTGCTTGAGATTTTCAGTGATCTCTCAAACTGATCTTTGAAAGAGCACTCATTCCCAACCAGGCGTGTTGGAACTGGTATTCAGCCTGCAGCGAGATTCACTGCTCCCTGATGGGTTACCCAAGGTGAAGGAGGATAGCTGAGGTCTTTGTGTGCACTACACACACACACACACACACACACACGGGAGGAATGCTGGGGCGTGAACACCCACGCCTTTCCATATAAATACGGAAATTATTTCACAGATTGTGCAGGGAACCACTCGCAGCAGGATTGTAAAAGTTACTTAGTAGTGTGGGTGTGCAAAATAAATGCTTTCAGAAATGGGATCAATGTATGCTGCTGCTTTGAGTAGCTAGAGGGCTGCTGTCATGGGTGTGTGTCTTGTTTGCACCATCCTCATACACTGACTTTAGCGGGTCTGCAACCATTCCATGACAGTGTATGGTCCCTGTCCAAATTTGGAGGCCTGAAAATTACATTATATTCTGGTTTTTGTTTAATAGTTTGATTAAAGTGTATCATGGCATAACAATATGGATTTACTTGGGGACATTACTTCAAAGCATTGCGGATACAATATGAAGCAATTACAATGCTGAGTGTGGAGTACACCCTTCATACAATTCAAACTACAATTATACATTTGAAGGGAGGGAATGTTGCTGTTGGGAAGAGGGAATCTGTGTTGTTATTTATTGAAGAACTTTATTTTTGTCTCTGCCTTGTTACCAGCTGCAGTTCCCTCTGAAAAACAACATGTTTAGCCCCTGCCACAATCTTCATTTTATTGGCATTGATTTTATTCTCCACAATGGTAACTGTCTCAGGATGAACCAGAGGGTGCTCAGCACTGGCAAATTATTCCAACCTGGACTGAGCTTCCAACCCAATATCCTAACCATTAAAGTCAAACTACTTCCACTTCTGTAAACTGCCCATTGCAGCTCCTTCCTCTCTTCGCCCATTGGCTGCTGAAACCCTCATCCATGTTCCTCATAACATCAGGTTCAAGGCACTGTTGGCCAACTTCCCATTTTTCACTTGGCTTAAATTTGAACTCACTTAGCACTCACTAACATGAATCAAATCACATTTTCCCATCAGCTCTGTTCTCCTAACCCACACTGGCTCCCAGTCTACAAAAGCCTCAGTTTAAGAGTTCTCATCCTTGCTTACAAATCCCTCAATAACTTTGTGTCTCCATTACATAATAATCTTGTTCAGTCATATAACCCTCCAAGTGTACCCACTTTAATCTGGCCTCATGCATCTGCAGATCCCTTTGCTTCCAACATTAGTGACCATTCCTTTAGCTTGGTCACAGCTTTGGAATTCTTTCCTTAAGGCTGTGTGGGTCTCTGTCCCTCCCTTAAAAGCTATTCCTTTAACTAACATTTTGGTTGTCTTTTCTAATACTTTGTTTGTTAGACCTGATGTCAACTTTTATTTGATTACATCTCAGTAAAGCAACATAGGACATTTTACTCTTTTAAAACACGCTATGGAAAGACAAGCTTTTGCTGGTGATGTCAAGCAAAAATAAAGTTCTTCAAACAACCAACAAAAAAATGTAGTAACGACATCAGCATAATGGATGATGTCACACTATTAATTCAATGCAATTTTTAAATTTTGCTAAGGAAAACAGTATAGAAATCTGGAAGTAAGACACAGATCTGCCGCCACACAATTCATTTAGAACATAATTTTCAAATAAACATACATTTTCATTGTGTATTTTAACGAAGCTCTCTATTAGCATGAACTCCACCGGAGTGCCTGCAAAGTGACAGAAGATTACAGAAAGACAATGAATGAAACCAAACCCTTTGAAAGGATTGAGGACAGGATCACACTCAGGGACATTAAGTCACACAGTGCATCAGGCACTGCAGGAACTAAGGAAAAAGTGAGGACTGCAGATGCTGGAGATCAGAGCTGAAAATGTGTTGCTGGAAAAGCGCAGCGGGTCAGGCAGCATCCAAGGAGCAGGAGAATCGACGTTTCGGGCATAAGCCCTTCTTCAGGAATGAGGAAAGTGTGCCAAGGAGGCTAAGATAAAAGGTAGAGCGGAGGGACTTGGGGGAGGGGCATTGGAAATGCGATAGGTGGAAGGAGGTTAAGGTGAGGGTGATAGGCCGGAGTGGG
>NC_057711.1:143764779-143776887 GCF_004010195.1 Chiloscyllium plagiosum | reverse complement strand
GTTTCACCCTCACCTTAACCTCCTTCCACCAATCGCATTTCCAACTCCCCTCCCCCAAGTCCCTCCTCCCTACATTTTATCTTAGCCTGCTTGGCACACTTTCCTCATTCCTGAAGAAGGGCTCATGCCCGAAACGTCAATTCTCCTGCTCCTTGGATGCTGCCTGACCTGCTGCGCTTTTCCAGCAACACATTTTCAGCACTGCAGGAACTAACCAGAGCAGTCAGTTTGGCAGTAGGCTGAGTGACAGTACTCAGCATTTAATGGCATGACTGTATTTGCTGATATTGAAACAAGGTCGGGAAAGGAGGACAAACAAGGTGATGATCTGATCTTGCAATATAATGGAGAATAGTGAAAGTCTAGTACTGTAAAACAACAGAAATAAGATGAAACATGTTGAATAGGCTTCACAATGTGTTTTGCTGCAGAATCATGGCCCAAACTCTAGACGTTATCCAAATAAATACCTGGAATAAAAGCACTTCCCTTTATTAGTGCAATTGTTGCCATATGGACAGAACTTCAAACATTTTTGTTGGAATTTTCCATAAGAATAATATTTTGCTTTAAGAGAATCAAGTGAAGGATTTGATTCTTTATATTTCAATGTGATCCCACTGCTTGCCTTAGTCAGGAGCGGTTAAAATCTTTAATGCGGAATTTTATTTTCACATTTTGTTACCTTCTATCTTCCCAAGTTATTCTTTGTAAAGAAACCAAACTCATTCCATTTTCATTTGGAGATTTCAAGCAGAATAAGCATCCAAACTGCCATTCCAATCTCCTAATCTGCTACACAGTAATCCACATCTTTGGAGATCAACATGTTAGAATGGCTCTCTGTTCATCTGCAAGCCAAGTATAGCTGAGCTCACTTCTTCCTTTGAGCCTGGTCGTCATGGTTATCAGCTCTCTGGAGTGCTGTAATGAACATTATCTTCAGCAAGGCCATCAGCTCTTGTGACTGCCACCTGTTCTTCAAACAGCATTCCCATTAGACTAAAACAAAATTTTAAAGGGTAGCATTTCTGCACTTAGTCCTTAAATTGAGACACAGAAAGACGAAAGGTCATGGTCTCCACTGCAGGTCTTCACCAACATTTGAAAGGGAAGAACTAGTACATGTAATAGTTCCAAGCTTGCTTTTTAAAACCAGAGAGATTGTAGGTGACAGAAAAGACAAACAGAAGGCAAGACACCATCACAGTTGCCGAGGGGTACAAAATGTACAACACAAAACAAAACAAGTTTCTTTAGCATGTCTGTTTTTCACAGATTAGGCTCCTCACAGGAGTGTTTTTGTTTTACAATTTACAAAGGCACTACCTAAATGAAGTTGAATTACAGCGAAGATTGTACTAAAAAAGTGTAGGAATTTCATTCGGCATTCAGAGATTGTAAGGCTAAAAATGTCAATAAATTAAAAGACATGTAATAGGTTGCAAAGGCATAAAAGATGATAATACTGGAATCAAAAGGTCTTATTTCTTCACTCACTTAAATGCCACAGAGACCACATATAGCGCTTACTTTGAATCACAATTTTAATGCAAACAAATGAAACAACCAGTTTGTACACTTTTGCATTCCACCAGCAGCCATGAAATGAATAATTAATCAATCTCTTTCTGGTCTGTTGGTCACTAGCAGAAGCTGCTGCTCTTCTTTGAGGGGAGCATGGGAAATTTGCACCCCTCATAATCCCCAAATTGTTTCTGTATGGATTCCACATTCATTGCTTTACCGTTTTACATTCATAGTTACTACAAAAGGCAGTGCTGGTGCCATTCCTGATGCCCAAACACACACACACACACATTCAAATATTCTACCTTACAATTTGTTGGCAATCCTTTTCTTAAAGCACACTGCAATCACTACCTTACAACGATGTGCCGAACTAACAAACAAAGTTGTTCCGGGCCGAATAAGTCAGAGTTGTGGAGGAAGTTCTTCACCCAAAGGGTTGTGCATCTGTGGAATTTCCTGTTCAGTGAAGCAGTTGAGGCTACCTTGTTGAGTGTTTTTAACGCAAAGGTAGACTTTTGAACAGTAATGGAACTAAGCGTTCAGTAAGTGGGCGGGTAAGTGGAGCCGATTCTACGGAAAGATCAGCCATGATCTTACTGAATGACAGAACAGGCTCGATGGACCAGATGGCCTACTCCCAACTCCTACTTCCTTTGCTCTGATGATTTAAAGGTGATTCAGCTGTCAATACGTCAAACTGTATTATGTTCTCATGCAATGAGTGTTCAGTTAAACAATTGACAGGAATAACTTCAGCCAAGTCTTCACACCAGGGGCACATTTCTAATAAGACGTAGCTTTTCTTTCCCCCCCCAATCTGAACTAACTCTACTGTACATCCTTTCCCCCCAGCTCCAATATACAACCTACACATGAAGCAATCAATCAGTACACTACAGCAGTTCCCTTCACTAATGTCCATTCAACCAAGCTGCAACATGTCTGAAGTGTAAAATACAACACTTAAGGTTTCTGTAAAAACTCCACCTACGTTATTTTGCAAAGTGGAAGAAAAAGCCTAATTGTAAAACATGAATCATGATTATTCACATCACTTTGGAGGGGGAAGTCCCCCACACGATTACCTCATTGACTCATTTAAATATGTCTCATGTGAAAGAGATCGTGAAACACCGAGATAATTGCGAAATCCAAATGATGTTCAAGGAGCAAGATAAGACATGACATTTAAAAATGGAGAATGGAGTAAACTCATGTCGATGGAGAAGTAATGTCAAAACCTATATAGGTATGACCCTCATAACTGGCATAACCTGACTTTTTTTAAAAAAGCAAATGATTAGTTGTCGATACAGCAAGTGTTTCGTAAATCCATTGAAATTACTGGTGTAAATCGGCCAACATTATGACCACTCATTTACTGAAGTAAAATGAACTCCAAAAGCTGTCGGGAAATACGTTTAAGTGAATGAACCTAAATTAGTATTCCTGACAGAGGCAGGAGAAGTAGCGGCATATTTTAAAAACGATAAGCAACTGAAACAATAGGGAGCAGATTAAAAACAAAAGCTAAAACTCAACAGTGGTTTATCCTTTATCGCTACTAACTAGATAGGCCTTTAGCCTCAAAATGTAGGAAGGAGGATTCCTGGAGGAAACAGCTTTCAGGTTTTCATTTGCAACCCCTGGTCAGCTGCTTTCAAATGTTTGCCTGCACTTCACCCCACACTCCTGATCTGCAAAGACAGGGGCAGGCAGATCAAAGGACCTCCTTGACAGTCCGCTTTTCTGGGCCTGACCAAGGTCCAGGCAGCAGGCTGTGAAGGAGGTCCCAGCACCCATTTTTCATTGCTGCATCCACGCTCGGATGTCCATGGAGAAGGAGCACGTAGAGTCCATCAATTCGTGATAGGCCTTCCGTGACAGACGGCCACTGCAGGGGCTGAGATGCATTACCACCTGCAGCAGCAACATTTTAATTTTGATTTTTGTTTCTGTTTCAGGGCCCACTCAGAACTGTCTAATCTGCTTCTGAAAGTTTTCTTTTCAGAATGAATGATTGCCGGCAGCAATTTATCAAATCACCTATAGCCATCGCACCTACCTTTCCCCCAGCTTCTCCCACCTCTAATTCTCAGCCCCCTTCCCCCTCCCCAGTCCTGATGAAAAGGTTCTGACCTGAAACGGCAACTCCCTTGCTCCCCAATGCAGCTTAATCTGCTGTGCTTTTACCAGCTCCACACTTGGACTCTAGCATTTGACCGAAACCAAAAGTTATTGGCACTGCAATATATGACAGAATTCACTGAGAAGATGCAACGTGTATTTTTTAATTCCTGTCATAACATTACCATTTAGTTTTATAAAATCATTCCTAATAAAACAAAATCCTGCCTTGGTAAACCATTTCAATTTACTATCACCTTGAGACAATTCTCTCTATACTGGTCAGATCACAGCAAGTCTTCATAATGTTTGTGCTGGTTGTCAGGCTTTTAGCAGAAGGGATGTAGGAACTTCCAATTGTGCTCTGAGGCAGTCATAATGTGAAGGTTCAGATACGGTCGAGTGCAGTCTAATTAAAACGCAGAGTTCTGGTCATCTGTGTTCATGTGATAGCCCTGAGGAATTAGAGGAGCGTGCATTGTAAATATGAGCACGTGCGGTGAGTCTGGCCTGCTACCTGATCTAAAGGGCAAATCCCACAGGTAATCTAGCCATTGATGCTAATGCCAGAATGGGACAGTGAGATCATATAGATCCTCTCACAAAAAGTAAGAGTTGTTTAGCCTGTTATGTGTCAGCATGAAACTAAAATTACAGAATAGTAACAGCAGAGACAGACAGGCAGGCCATTCAGCCTGCTGTGCTGACATGCTGTAACAGCAACTCAGTTCATCCCATGCAGCCAACATTTCCTTCTCCCTTTAAAATTCTTCAGATAAATATCTAATTTCTTTTGAAATAGAGTGTACAGGAAGGCACTTTGGGATAGACTATGCACGGAAAACAAATTTTATATTTTGCTATCTTTTAAATTCTGCTGTGAAATGCATGGCACCGGTTGAAGAAAGGTTCAAGTGAACAGAAAGAACGGCTTCTTTCTCGGTGGGGTTAGGGATTTAAGCCAACTCCTGCCCTTTATGTGGAGGAGTTTCTCCCCCCCCCCCCCCCCTCCCCTTTAACTTCTGATTGACCTGGCTCTGAATTTAAGATTACACTCACTTAATCTGGATATCTCCCCTTCCCAACCACCCAGAAGAGTGTTTGACTTGACTATGCTATCAAATTATTATTTAATTTTTTCTTTTATTCATTGACTGGAACGTGCACCATCAGTGGCTGGGTGAGCATTTAATACCCATCCCTAATTGTCCTCGAGAAAGTGATAATGAGCTGCCTTCTTGAACTGCTGCAGTCCGTGTGTTGTAGGTACACGCACATTGTTGTTTGAGAGGGTGCCCAAGGATTTGGGCCAAGCAACCCTAAAGAAACAGCAATGTATTGAGTCAGAGTGGTAAGTGACTTGGAGGGGAAATTACAACAGTGGTGGTTTTCCCATGTATCATCTGCCCTTATCCTTCTCGATGGCAAGGGTCACAAGTTTGAAAGGAACAGTGTTGAGTTGCTGCCAGGGTGTCTGGTAGATGGGACACCCCGCTGCTAGTGGTAAAAGTAGAGAGTGAAGATGGTGGACAGGTCGCTAATCGAGTGGGCAGCTCTGGCCTGGATGGAGCCCGATGCCCAGAGCTGATTGCCTCTTAATCTTGTATATCTAAGGGAATAGGAGGCATTTTCTACCAGCACTTGGTGACTTCCCATGTAACTTTTACAAAACTCATTCAATACTGTCACGGGCACACTGGGTGCTCTCTTGGCCCTGTCTCCCTGGCACCAGTGCTGCTGGGGAGGGGCCAGGACTTTGCTGAATAGTGTTTGGGAGCAGGATTGACTTGTCACTGCTGAACCAAACTGCAGTCAGCCAATGGTCACCCTAAACTTCAGTCAGCTACTGCAGCCTGGTGCTAATGTTACCCCAGCTCTTCAGTCCAGTGTCAAAGCACTGGTTTCAACGCGATGTTGAAAAGGATTCAAGGCTGCATCTCGCTGTTTTTCAGCGTGGCTTGTCAACTGAGCATGCAGTGAACTCCCGGCACCTTGTCAGCGTGGGTTTTGTTTTATTTACACTGCAGGCTATCTGAACGAGTTGTGTGAGAGAAGCTGCATGTGTGGGAGCTGCAGGCAAAGAATAGACACTGACTCAGCTGCAGAGTGAGGAGCTGCTGTTTAACCTGGTGCCCACTGATGTGCGTGGCCAAGATTCAAACTGATGCAGAGTGTGTGGTTCCTCACTGTGTGCACACACGGGGTGGTGGTGGGGGGGGGGGTGGTGGTGGGGTGGGGGGGGGGTGAGAGAGCGAAACAGCAAATACAGCTCAAGGAGTTGTGCTCCAACCTCACTGGCAGGCAGCTAGAGGGATGGGGATTTTACCCTTGTGGGTTTTTCAAATCATGAGTCTAAGGGTCACAAAACATCTTTCCTGATTGGCACAGACTGTAGACCTTCCTCAAGGTGCAGTAGTGTTACAGTATGTCACCTCAATTCTCTTAACCATCAGAAATAAAAATATTACTCTTCTTTCATAATGAAGGAGCTGGGCTAATCAACAGGAAATCAGGTCCAGAAATGCTGAGGACAGGACTTGGGGCCCCATGCCCAGAGGCAGCAAACAGACTCCACCACCACCCAACAAGGGGTTGGGAAGCCTCATGGTGGCCTACAGCAGTTCCTATCACGGGCTTCCTTGGGATTTTGTGACTGGCTATCTGTGAAGTTGAGACAGTGTCAAACCTCCTTACGTTAAGCACAGTGGAGTCCGTAATACAGTTCCCACGAAGATTACATTGGAGGTTTCCCCGTACAAAGGCCACACAGCACCTTTCACTGTTCAGGACATATTACATTACAAGAAGGTTTTGTGGTTTTACTCTGATTGCCAGTACTGCATCTCCCATTAATTCATACACAGCTTATCTCCCTGGAGTTGTTGGCCAAGCCGGATATCTTCAGTCACCTTCTGTGGTTGCTTGGGACCTTGTGGTTTCAGGATCCCTGCCAATATGTGGTACCAGGTAAGGGTGGCTTGAAGTCGTTCACTCCCACCATTCCTCCTTTGTCTTAGCTTTGTTTTGATTGAAAAAAGTGTGGCACTGGAAAAGCGCAGCAGGTCAGGCAGCATCCAAGGAACAGGAGAGTCAACAGTTCAGGCATTAGCTCTTCATTAGTAATGTGGAAGGGAAGGGGGGGGGGATGAGAGATAAATGGGAGGGGGCAAGGGTAGCTGGAAAGGCGATGGGTAGGTGCAGGTGACAGGTGTTTGAGATAGGTCAGTGGGGATGGTGCAGTAGATAGGTGGGAAGGAACATGGACAGGTAGGTCAGGTCAAGAAGGCATTGCCGAATTGGAGGGTTGGATCTGGGATGGAGGTGGGAGGTTTAAAATAAAAGGGAGATTTGGAAACTGGTAAAGTCGATGTTGATGCTGTGTGGGTGAAGAATCCCAAGGCAGAAGGCACCAATGTAGATTCCACTAGTTTCCAAATCGCCACCAGGATACTGAGCACCAACTAGCCACCAAAAGAATGACCAACTATCACCAGTATCCATACACACAGATGAAGAGGGACACCAGTTCGACTGGGACAATACATCCAACCTGGGACAGGCTAAACAAAGACATGCATGGGAATTCCTCGAGGCCTGGCATTCAAACCGGAACTCCAAGAATAACAAACATATTGATTTGGACCCTATTTACCAATCTCTCAAACAGAGCCAGGATTGATACCACCCACCACAACAGACCAAGACAGAAATTGCACACTGAACAGAACACCAACCCTTCATTGGAGGATCACTGATGTTACCGAGAGTAGTGATGGAACATCAGAATAAATCTACCAGCTCTGCGAGCAAACTTACAGCCGGATCCTTGGCCACCATACCGCTGACTGAGCCTTCGCTGCACATCCTTTACAATACATCTTCCTGAAGAGAAAGTGGAATAACTAATCTTTCGTAATACATTAGTAAACCATTATTAGATTAGAGTACAGTGTGGAAACAGGTCGTTCGGCCCAACAAGTCCACACCGACCCGCCGAAGCGCAACCCACCCATACCCCTACATTTACCCCTTACCTAACACTACGGGCAATTTAGCATGACCAATTCACCTGACCTGCACATCTTTGGACTGTGGGAGGAAACCCACGCAGACACGGGGAGAACGCGCAAACTCCACACAGTCAGTCACCTGAGGCGGGAATTGAACCCGGGTCTCTGGTGCTGTGAGGCAGCAGTGCTAACCACTGGGCCACCGTGCCGCCATCATGTTCCAAAAATGCTGTAGATGCTAAATGTAAGTGTTCACAGCAACTCACTGGGCTTTCGGCGTAGCCATCCTTTAACACTGTTAAAGTTTTGATCACTTTTGATCTTGTCAAATCGTGTCGAGCCTCTTGATTTATTGGACACAATTTCATCTCGGCTAAAAGAAAAATTTCTTTAATGTTATCTGGTCATCTCAACAGTTTATTTTTAAGATTCCATCATAAGTTTAAGAACCCAATGACACTTCTACTGGTTGCCCTTTGGTCGACCACAGTTTGTTGATGGTTCAATGTTTCTACAATATCTCTTAGAATCAACAGGACTCCTGCTAGCCTTTCAAGGAAGCTGGAGTTCAAACATGTACGTTGGCTCATAGGTGAGGAAAATTAGTTATGAATAGCATTTACATTTTCATCTGATGCTCCTTGTGATGCAATGTAATTTTTATTAGTCCTATGGTCTTGACAGCTATTCCACTTATGTTGTACAGTTTCATCTCAGTAGACTAGCTTCTGCTTCCTCAGCCATGGTAATTGCTGATAGATTACTGACCACAACACCGATATCAATTTAATATGATGTTCATTGACATAAAGGCAGTAATGTGAATCCCAGCTTGTTGTAATAACCAATTTCCCTTATCCCAGTTATCTTTTATAAAGGAGATTGTTTTACTATCTTTGCATTTGTAACCTCCTCCTGTTCTGCAGCTCTGTAACTCTGTGCTACTTCTGCACTTCGTATTTGACTTTAACGCAACATTCTATTTTATGACTTATCTCCTCCATGAAGTCCAATCTTGTGTGGTCCATCTCCGACTTAAAATCTGCTCAATAATATTATTTTTTTCCCAGTATTGATTATCCTATTACTAATCTTGAAACTATTGTAATGATACAGATTTAAAACATTGCTTTAATCTACTGTTCTTTCAAGTTTATATTCTTGTATTCATGGTGTTAATTAGAGCATTAGACTCTGCAGCTTTCCATTTTTTAGTTGTACTGTAGCTAGTTGTTCTTGTATGGCTGCATTAAATTCTTCAATACAGCCTTAAATTGCATTACAGGCTGTTTGATAATGATTTACTGCTTAAAATCAGTTTCATGTAGTACTGTATCTCTGTACAGCTCACTGGGTTTTCCAATTGTTTGATGTTTCCCAATATTTTACAAAACAAAATGGCAGCACTCTGCTTTCTCAAAGGTTTGCCTGTTTCCTAAAGTCAAGATTAAGTTTTCTTGCTGCTTCTCAGGTAAGCTGGATGTCTTCCCAATTGTGTGTGGGCAGGTAAGGATCAAGAGCTTCAATGCAGAGACATGTGAGGTGATGCACTTTGGTCAGAAGAACACTGAAAGATAATATAAAGTTTGGGGTATAATTCTAAAGGGATGCAAGTGCAGAGGCACCTGGGTTTATACCTGTAGAAATCACTGAAGATGATAGAACAGTTGGAAAGAACAGTTAATAAACCATACAGTGTCCTTGACTTTTTTAAAAGCAGAAAATGTGTTGCTGGAAAAGCGCAGCAGGTCAGGCAGCATCCAAGGAGCAGGAGAATCGACATTTCGGGCATGAGGCCTTCTTCAGGCCCCTTGGATGCTGCCTCACCTGCTGTGCTTTTCCAGCAACACATTTTTCAGCTCTGATCTCCAGCATCCGCAGTCCTCACTTTCTCCTTTTTTAAAAGCGTGTAGAGTATAAGAACAGGAGGTGATGTTAAACTTCTATAAAAACACTTGTTGGACCCCAGCTGGAATACCGTGTACAGTTGTGGTACCTCATTATTGGAAAGATGAGTCCTGAACACAAAATTGAGAAGCAGTGACAGGAATGCTACTAGGAATGGGAAACTTCAGTTTTGAGGATAAATTGAAGAAGTTGGGATGCTTCTCCTTGGAGGGATGAAGACCGAGAGGAGTTTTGATAAAGGTTTCCAACCACTGGGCTGCATAGAGGAGATAGTGGGAAGCTGCTCCTGCTCATAAATGGCGCAAGGATGAAAAGGCATAGATTTAAATTGTTGTGCAAGATCAGCAAGCGTGAAGTAAGGAAAAACCTTTTTACACGGCGAGTAGTTACTGTATGGAGCGCACTGCCCGAAAATGTGGAGGAGGCAAATTCAACTGAGGCATTTCAGAGGGCATTGGACATTTATTGCAATAGATAGGTAAGAAATCAAATTGCCATGACTAGCACCTCATGATATTGGCCGTCTGTATTACTTTTTGGTACTGGGTTCATAGATAGTTCACTACCGCCAATCTCCTGTGCGTTGTCCAAGGAATATCAAGTGATTGATCGTAGTGTAAATATCTCCAAAGCTTAATCAAGAAGAGGCACTGTTCTCAGATACCAAGGTGTACTGCAATGATAGCAATTTGGTCAGGCATAATTACTAAGATCTAAGTGAGGAGGTACAGATATAACAGCTCTCTCCAAAAGCTAATGTAAAACTCCTTGTTTCTTCCATAGAATGTTTGTGACTGTACAATAAGTGGAGCCAGTCTAACATGAAAAATAACACCTTCATAGTAATTATTTATACAACAGGTATGGAATTGAGAGACTAAGTTAAACAGCATTTACTCTGTATCTGACCAGTGTTAAATCTGAGCCGCAATCTCTTCACAATGACACTAGACACAAATAATGGGCCAAAGTTCTACTCCACAGCCCTGCCAACCCTTTTGGTAAATTTGCCTTTGAATATGGGAGATCATGTTGCAGCTATACAGGACATTGGTTGGGCCACTCTTGGAATACAAGGAGAAAGTGAGGACTGCAGATTAGAGTAGAGAGTGTGTTGCTGGAAAAGCACAGCAGGTCAGGCAGCATCCGAGGAGCAGTGAATAAGCCCTTCATCAGGAATGAGGCTTGTGGGCCGTGTAGGTGGGGGTTGGGGGGGGGGAATTAGGAAGCTATTGAAATCCACATTTATCCCATGTGGCTGCAGGTACCCAAGGTGGAATATGCTGCCTTGGAACACTAACCACACGGGATAAATGCGAATTTCAACAGCTTTCTCATTCGTCCCCCCTCCCCCCACATTATCCCAGTCCCAAGCCTCCAACTCAGCACCACCCTCCTGACCTGTCCATCACCTTTCCCATCTATCCATTCCACCCCCCTCTGACCTATCACCTTCTCCCTGACCTTCAATCTACCTATCACTTCCTCAGCTACCTTCCCACCAACCCCGCTACCCCTCCCATTTAATCTCTCATCTCATTTGACAAGGATGAGTTGGATCAAAGAATCTGTTTCTGTGCTACATGACTCTGTCTTAGATAGATATAGATAACTTAAAATATATAAACTTCTGGAACTTCACATTGTAGCTACACTAGACTCGTCTTGCACTGCCAAAACTCTGTTTCTGTTCTATCATGGGATGTAGCTGTTACTGACAAAGTTAGCATTTATTGCTCATCCCTACTTGTCCTTTAACTGTGTAAGTTATTTGGCTATTGCAGAAGGCACTTGAGTGACAACCATATTACCATGGGTCTGGAGGCCAGGCTGGGATACAATGGCAGAGTTCCTTCCCTCATGGACATGAGTGAACCAGATGGGTGTTTTTACATGATGGTTTTACATCCAAAATGGAGATTAGTTGTATTCCAGATTTAATAATTCAATTAAAATTCCACCATCTGCATCAGCTGTGCCGCTGCATTACTCACCGAGTGACATTACTACAGTTATTAGTGAACTACTTCAGCCTCCGACAAAACAACGTTCACAAATTTGCAACTCGAAAACAGGGATTTGCATAGCGGGTAGCACACACAATGAATTTGATCAAGACCTCTTCCAGTTACTTTGAATCTATAGTCATATGTCTACTGTACAGATATTTATGCTTTACACTGTCTTCCTCCCACTGATATTCCTCTTAGTACCACGCCAGCACCTTCACAGCCAGTCCTGCTAATCCCTCATTTACATCAAGATTCCCTTAAATTTTGCCCATGTAATGGTCAAAGTAGACACATGCTGCAGCAGATTTCTGTATGACAAAATTGAAGTAGCTGACAGGGGAGGTACGGAGAATCTAGTGGAATTAAAAGGTAACAGATCCAGTACACCTGATGGTCTACTTTCTGCAGAGATAGTGGAGACATTACGTTTGACCTTTCAAAATTCTCCAGATTCTGAAACAGTCCTCATCCACTGGAACATATCACTGATTCAAAAAAGGAGAGAGGGGGAGGGAGCG
>NC_057711.1:143733992-143757367 GCF_004010195.1 Chiloscyllium plagiosum | reverse complement strand
AGAGAGAGAGAGAGAGAGAGAGAGAGAGAGAGAGAGAAAGAAAGAAAGAAAGAAAGAAAGAGAGAAAATGACACTTCAAAATTATTATATAATTAGGCACAGCCAATGTGGTTTTATAAAAGGGAGATTGCGTTTGACAGATCACCTCCACATTTTGTACAGAGATAACTGGCAGAGTAGATAAAGAGGAGTATTTGGATGAAGGATATCTGGATTTCTGATAAAGTGTCACAGGAAAGGTTGATACACAAGATAAGGACAGGCTTCTGGAGTTGGGAATAATATATTAAAAGATAAATGATTGGTTAAAGGACAAACTGAGGTCAGTAATAAATTGGTTATTTTCATGTTGGCAGGCTGTTATTAGTGGGTACACATATTAATGCTCAGGCCTCAATCATTTATAATCTGTATTGATGACTTGGATAAAAAAAGCACTGCTTTCAAGTTTGTCAATGATACAAAAAGAGATGGGCAATAGGCTGTGTGGAGGATATAAAGCCACTGTAAAGAGGTTAAGTGAGCAAAACATTGGAGTACAATGTGGAAGTTATGAATTATTAATTTTGAGACAAAGAATAAAAAAGCAGATTAAATGTTGGTGTTGAGGTTGATCTGAGTGTCCTTTACCAGACATACAGAAGATTAACTTGCGGGGGCAGTAAACCAGGAGGAATATGTTGGCCTTTAAACAAGGGGGTTTAAAGTATGAGGGAAAAGTATTTCTGTAATTGTACTGGGGTTTAATGAGGCCACAATACAGTATACAGTTTTGTTCTCTGTGCCAAAGAATACACTTCCGAGTAGTATAAGGAGCACTCAATAGAGTGATTACTGCGATGAAGCGGTTATTTTTTGGTGAAACAGAATTGAATGGGTGTACATTCTCCAGAATTTAGAAGAATTCGACACTTAATTGCATCCATACAGAGAGGCTATTCCCCTGGTGGAGACTCCAGACTCAGTGATACAGTCACAAGTAAGAAGTTGGCCAGGTAGGATTGAGATGAGGGGAAGTTGTCCACTTAAAAGGGCCATGAATCTTTGGAACTTTCTACCACAGAGGGCTGCGGAATCCCACCTTTGTGTATATTCAATGAGGCGGTAGATTCCTAAATAACAGCAACATGGACGTACCTACAACCATAGGACTGCAATGGTTCAAGCAAACAATTCACCATCTCTAGGGAAGATAGGGATGAATGATAAATGCTGGCAGAGACCCATGAATGATTATTACTTATTTGAAGAAGTGGGGCTAAGGTTGAGGATTATCCTTGATCTTACTGAATGGCAGAGCAAATCCAAGAGGCCATATGGCGTACTCTGCTCCTATTTAATATGTTCTTATGAAGAAATTCCTCCTGAACTCTTCATCTCATCGGTTAGTGGCTATCATCAATTTCACTGCCTCATTATGGGCTCATCCATTTGACAAAACATCAAGCTGTGCAACCGGACACGTGAATTGCCATGGTGGTATTTGTGCCTGGTTCACAAGACTCTACACAGTGAGCATGTTAATCCATCTTGTAACCTTGCTAAGTGACACTGCTTCACACTCCTATAGTTTCCTCGGAACTACCAGGATGTAACTAAATGGAGTTAGGGGAAATCTACCAGAAGCAACAGAACCAGGAGGTCAGGTCACATGGTGCGTTTTTGCCTGACAGGACTGAGACAGGATACTGTATTCATACCAGGAATGTTTATTGACTAAAGGGTTGAGAGGTCACATCAGTGACTCTTTTGGCAGGCATTAAACAACAGCGTGCTTGAACTCCTCCCCACAAAGTTGTATCACAACGCTAATACAACGTAAACTTCCTGGACTTTGCAAAGCTCCATTGGAGACCCTTTAATGCAGGTTAGTTCAACCAACTAATGACAAGATAACCTGCTAATTAACCTTTATGATAATCAAACCCAAGCTTTCTGGTCTCCTCCAATCTTTCATCACAACAGTCGTGCCACAGTTCTACCCATTCTCAAACTCTGAGGATTTTCTTCTCTCATGGTTCCATGAGTGTGAAGCAATGTCACTTTTCTTAAAGTTTTTAAACACATATCACATTCAGTAAAGTAGCAAGTCCTCGCAAAAAGATGATAACATGACACTAGTTTAGAAATTGCTGTTGGCAAAACCTTAGACATGAGTAGATATGGGAATGAGGTATTCAGAGAAGCCAGCACATTCCCCCTTCACACGTGGAGTCAACAAACTCCAAATACCAGCCATGCTGACTCGCAGTTTACAGCCACCCAATTCCAGAGACCTAATGCTGTGCATTAGAACAAAACAATAGCTCTGAGCTTAATTTCCAAAACATTGCTTTCTGTAAATGCCACACAGCCATACCAGATTCAAAGAATTAATCTCAATCACAATTCCCCAGGACTTATAGGCACTTTAAATTCTAAAGAGTTGGCAGTTTAACAGGAGAAGATGTGGGTCACTTCACCCATCACTACCTGGTGGAGTTGGTTATCTGTGCACCCTATCCACTTTTAAAATCCCAGAGTTTCATTCCATTATCTTAGTGATTGTCTCAGCTCAGTTCTGTCACCCCTTGAACCAGAAGGTTGAGAGTTTAAGTTGCACACTAGAGAACGGAGCATAGAATCATAGGATCCCTAAGTGCAGAAAGAGGCTATTTGGCCCATCGGGTCTGTACTGACCCACCAAAGAGTGACTATTTCAAACCAATTAAGTTGGAAATATTGAAATGCACAAAGCCTTCTTGCTCCAAAATGAACCTTTAATATTGCTTAGTTTCCAGATATAAAAAATATCACTAATCTTTTAAACTGAGTTCACTATCTGTTAGTTCATCATCTTTATATAATTATTTTCAAGAAAAATGAAAGGTCATAATTTCAGTCCAAATGCAAGTCTTCCTCTTCATCCTTTGATTCACCATTTCCTTTCCTTGTAATCGGGTTTTGCCACCCAGACCCACTCCCCTAACCTATCCTCATAACACACTGCATTTTCTCATGACTAATACATCTACCTCTCATCCCTAGACACTATGAGGCATTTTGCTACGGTCAATCCACCAGAGCACTGGGAAGAAACCCACACAGACACAGGGAGAATGTGCAAACTCCACACAGACAGAGACACACAAACACAAAGTCACCCCAAGGCTGGACTCGAATCGAAGTCCCTGGAGTTGTGAGGCAGAAGTGCTAACCATCGAACCACTGTGCAGCCCTGGAAATCCAAGCTGATCTCCAGTGCAGGAATGCTGGCCTGTCACAAATTTTGTGAATAAAATCTTAAATTGATGCTCAATCAACCTTTCTGACTCCAAGGCACTGTTTTGAAGAGGAGCAGCAGGGGGAGTTGACCTAGCTAATCCCCATCCATCAGCTAACATCACTACAATCAGATTAATCAAGTCCAATTGCTGTTTGTGGGATCTTGCTGCACATTAGTTATCTGAAGTTTATTCTATCATTACAACAGTGACTACATTTCTGAGGTAATGTCATGCACTTTTGGATAATCAATGATTTTACTATTTAAATGCAATTTATTTCATTCACTTATACACTTAATGGTAAGGACCTAGAGAGTGTTGCTAAACAAAGACACCTTGGAGTGCAGGTTCATAGCTCCTTGAAAGTGGAGTCGCAGGCAGGTAGGATAGTGAAGAAGGAATTTGGTATGCTTTCCCTTATTGGTCAGAGCCTTGTGTATAGGAGTTGGGAGGTCATGTTGCAGCTGTGCAGGACATTAGTTAGGCCATTGTTGGAATATTGCGTGCAATTCTGGCCTCCCTCCTATCAAAAGGATGAAACTTGAAGGGGTTCAGAAAAGATTTACAAGGATGTTGCCAAGGTTGGAGGATTTGAGCTATAGGGAGAGGCTGAATAGGCTGGGGCTGTTTTCCCTGAAGTGTCAGAGGCTGAGGGGTGACCTTATAGAGGTTTACAAAATCATGAGGGGCATGGATAGGATAAATAAATAACATCGTTTCCCTGGGGAGGGGGAGTCCAGAATTAGAGTACATAGATTTAGGGTGAAAGGGGTAACATTTAAAGGAGTCCTAAAGGGCAACTTTTTCACGCAGAGGGTGGTATGTGTATGGGATGAGCTGCCAGAGGAAGTGGAGGCTAGTATAATTACATTTAAAAGGTATCTGGATGTGTATATGAATAGGAAGGGTTTAGAGGGATATTGGCCAAATACTGGCAGGTGGGACTAGATTGGGTTGGGATATTTGGTCGGCATGGATGAGTTGGACTGAATGGTTTGTTTCCGTTCTCTACATCTCTATGACAATTGGTAAAGTATCTCTCTTCTTCCTTCTTTACCTGTCTCAGTATTTGACCGAGTTGATAACACCATCTTCCAGCAATGTTTCTTCAATGCTGACCAACTGGCTCTCACATCAGGGTACTGCTCTAGGCTGATGCTTCAGGATTACACTGAGCATATGCTGTACTTTCAGAGAAGATGCATATCAAGTAAGGCATTCCAGCCAAAACTAAATGTCCCAGTAATTGAGAGCCAAGGCTTGTGCCCTAGTTTGTCAATGATGGCAGAAAATAGCAACCATTACATTATCTTAGTGTATACACTATCCTCCTTGAAAAAATAGGAGTTCATCCTCCACTGCAGGTATGACTGGTAAATCTTTCATTTCTTATTCATTTCTGGTTGCCCTGGGTGACTGCTGATTGGTTGCCTTCTTGAACAATGGACGAACAGACACAGTTAACAACATTTACAAGAGAGTTGAACAGCTATACAAATAGGAAAGGTTTACAGGGTTAGGAGCCAAATGCAGGGAAATGAGACTAGCTTAGTTTGGGAAACTTGGTCAGCATGGATGAGTTGGGCCAAAGGGTCCGTTCTTGTGCTGTATGACTCTAACTTGAAGTGCACCCTTGTTATGTGATTCCAAACACGTGCAGGTAAGGATGGCAAATTTCCTTTGTTAAGAAAGAGTGATGAAACAATCCGACCTTTTTTTTCCAAACAAGAACAGTAATCTGCATTAATGCTGGAACAAGTACCAAGAAACTTATTAGTTTTGATAAAAGCTTGTTGACCTAAAACATTAACATCTGTCTCCACACATGCAGCTTGACTAGTTGAGTGTTTCAGCATTTCCTGGAGGTGGTTTTAGGACTAGTGAGCATAATTTTTTTATAAGCAGGTAAGTGTCTTGAAGGGGCAGAAAGATTTGATGAGGAGGAAAGGTTTGGGAAGCAACTCTGAAGTCTGGAGCTTGGGGAGTAATCAGAGCAAGCATCAGCTAACAATCAGATTTAAACCAGGACCAACGTCTAATTTTCAGATCACAATTTCATCAACTGGCTTAGACTCAGGGCATACTTTGAAAGATGATCATGTGTAAGATATAGAACACATGTCTTTTTTCTCTACTACCCAGTTCTTTAAAATAGTGCACTGCATGTTTCTACACATAGCTGTTAGATAGTAGCCTAAGAGTTCTCTTGTCAAAACAAAACCAGAGCACTTGTTAGTTCCTCTTTTTTTTCCAAGAGAGTTGACATTGCATATGTTAAAATCCATGAACTGCTATAAGGCAGCATATAAATATCTCACCACCATCATCTAAGTCATACATTTAACTATTATACCATTATTTGAGAAGTTTAGATTATTTTAATCTGACCAGAATAGACAGTTCAGCATCAGAAATAAAAAGAAGTTTTCTCAAATGCCTGCACCTGATCCCTTCCACTATTTTGATTCACACTTGACTAACTTTATTTTAATGGAAAAGATGAAAATACTCCACACTATGACAGAGAGAGTGTGCAACATTAATTTTGTTTTTAAAACCCTTGTTATGAAATTTTTTGGGTGAAAAGGAATCTTTTATTGTAAGGATTTGATAATGTAATGCCAGAAATTATCCCTTTACAAGCAAAATAGAATTTCTCATATTTCCCCAATATGGTTAGACAGCACAGTCAAGCAATGGTAACTGTTGCCCACTTCTTTCTCTCATTTATTTCCCCAGCAATCTATACAATAATGTAGATATCTTCCACCAACTGCACATCCCCTGCCCATGTTCCACACCAAAATTTAGTGAAAGACTGAAGGCATGTTGTACTGTTAGATGTGCTGTGTTGAAATAAAATGTTAAACTTTTTGACCATTCAGATGATTTCAGTGAAGAGCCGTGAAGTTCTCCCTGGCATCATGACCAATATTTAACCCTCAACCAACATCACTAAAGCAGATATTCTGAACTATGTCACATTGCTGAATGAGAGAGCTTGCTTCATGAACATTGGATATTGTGTTTGCCTATAAATTTTGAAGTGTGCTTCATTGATTGTGAATTGTCCTCAACTTCATATATTAACTTTCACATGCTAACTTTTTTCTATCCTTTCTGAAGTGCAAAATTCACTCCATCTTTAAAAACCTTCCCAACAGAGTTAGTTCCATTGTCACAATCTATGTTACTTTCTACCAAAAACATGGAACTATTATAGTTATGATTTCTTGAAACAGTATAAAGGATTTGGATGAGTTCGATGCATTTTTTATACCGTACAGTATATTACGCTGTCAGGCTGACATGTGACATCCAGTCAAAGAGCAGAGTTTGTTGGGGTTTTAACTTTCACCGAGAACTGTGAAACTCAATTGTGTACAACTTACTCCAGACACTTAGAAAAAAAATTCAAAGTTTGAGACTCTTGATGTTACCTCTAGTACAGAGAGTTGCCTACTTTTTGTCAAACCATCTTTTACTTTGCAGAACAAATAAATTGTAATTAAGCAATCAAATTATAAGTTTTGTTTTAATAAGAGAAATGCATGTAGCATGTTTGGATAAAATCTCCTCATATTATTTTTCACTTACACAAATCATGCTGCATTACTTTCCTCTCAAATGGGGGTAGTAGTCTCAACTAACATTCTCATGTTTATTCGGCACACCTGAGTCATTAACTGCAACATGCCTGCATTCTTCCAGCAACACAATACTTTTGTTAATGCTAAAAATCTCTCAATACCAGGTTATAGTCCAACAGGTTTATTCGGAAGCTAGTGCTTCAAATAAACCTGTTGGACTGTCACCCGGTGTTGTGAGATTTGTAACTTTGTACATCCCAGTCCAACACCAGCATCTCAATCTATTTAAATGCAAAATTCACAGGCTCACCAACATTAAAACTTGAAGTGAAAGCAGGAGCTGGAGAATACACAATCTAAATACACAGATAACCAAGCTGTTTTATTCATGACCTACAAATATTCAAAGGGGTAGTTAAAATGCTAATCCTAATGACTATTTATCCTTCTCAATAAGCTAAAAACAACTGATAAGAGACTTGTTTGTACAGATAGTGGAGGAATTCCATTGCACAGTAAAACAAAAAATGTCTCTTCAGTGAAACAGGTTCTGGTTAACTTCTCCATGTTTTCTGCATTAAGGCTTTAGCTGGCACTTTTTTTCCTAAATTTTGAAGCAACTCTTTTCTGCATAAAAGAGCTGGCTCATGTTTAGTACTTATTCTCAATCCAGGTAAGGCACTGGGGACAGCTGGCAATGTGGGCTACCTTGCCAGGTAACGTCTTAAATCCCCTCCAAAATGGGGCAGAAGGAGGATCGGAAAGCTTTAACAGGACATCAGTACTAGACTGCAGTGGGGAAATGCCTGATTGCGAACAGTGAAGCAAGCAGCTATGCCGTGGCTGCGTGAATCCCACTCGGAGTCCGCAGCAGTCATTGGGAACATGGGGCTTGCTAGAAACTGAGACTGCTGAGAGAAATGTGAGGTTACTGCAAAATCCCCCCTCTCTTTAATGGTGCGGCGAGATTGTATTTCATTTCCTTCATTGCCCCTGACCTTGCAGTCCTTGGGATCGGCGATCCTTTCTTCCCTGGCTTTGTGTCAGTTACCAAACAAATGGAAACTGCCACACAAAATAAAAGTTGAAGATGTCCGATTTTTTTAAAAAAACCAAATGCATAACGCTAATTCTCCGTGTAATTTCAATTCCTTCATTTATTAAAGCTTTACTTCCCTACCTCAATTAGAAGCTCAGTTTCACTACTCACATTACATATGATTTTTTTTACATTAAAAAGACACCATCAAAACTCATGCACACATATCAGGGAGGTGAAAACACTGTACCTGTTCCACCGTACCACTATCACTTTACTGGGTTCTCACAAAAACACTTCAAACCTAAAAGAGGAAAAAACTACATAAGGATAAAACTGATCATGTAAATTCTCCATTAAGAGAAAAACAAAATCACACAATGCAAACAGACGGCAGCATTACAAACCTGACTGCACACTTCAAAGGTAACAGAATGCAAGTACTGCACTGGTAATTTTTTTTATCAAACTAATATTGTCAGCCATGTTGGAGAGGCTTTGACTAATTTTCTACAAACCCCCACCTTTTCCCCTCTTAAATGAGATCATGCAAAGTAAATTTTCACACATTCTTGCTTTAAAGAAAACAACCAAATAAGAAGCGTTGAGGTCTTACTGATACATAAAAATAGCTCCAGCCTCTGTATCTTCCTCAGCGTCGCAGAAATCCAGCAAAGTACAATCTGTCTCCTTTCAAACAAATCCTAAAGGGCAGCCATCTTACTTCCTTCTGCTCCCACTACGAAAGCAGACTAGCTTTCGCATCAATATTCATATGACAGTCTGACATCTATTATCATCACCAATGAAACCCCAATGTTGCTTTTGCCCAGCTCAAAGTGTGGACGTGACTAGCATGTGCTCCATCCAGTGAGGACTCTGTCAGAAAGATCAGTTTGCTTGTTTGGGTAGTTGTAAATCATTTCCCCTACTAGGTCCTTAAACACAAAGGACCTATGATTTCTAACTGCACAATAGTGAACATTAGTGAGGTTGGTTTGAAACTCTGGACTGGAACATACTGATCAAGGACTGCTCCCTCCCCCTCTACTGCTACGTAATTGAAACCCCTGTGACTGGTCAGTCAGCCACCCACCAAGCCTCTCGGACTCATTTTTAAAATTGTCTCTTAGGAACTTGACTTTCAGTTTTCTGAGAAGTTCCTGTTTCTTTCCCTGTGATGCTTTTACCACTTCCTTTCTTACATCATATGCAGCACTTCTAAAACTCCTTCTTTAATTTCCAGAGGGACTTGAACTCACTGGTAAAAGACATGTGTCAGTATTGTGCTAAGACCATATTCAGTCCTAAAACGCACTGAGAGTCAACATTTGTTTTCCATTAACGCCAAGACCCAACTCTCCTGCTGCCCTCACCTCAGCAGTACACATAGACACACTGATACAGCCCACGTGGATTCACTGATTAAAACGAACATGTACACACATTCCCCAAAGCACGAGGGATCGAGTTTGTGCCAACAACATTCCTCCAACTTTGCATCTTGAAGATTAAGGCTTCCATTTCTCTGAAAGAGGATTTTTGTGTTTTAGTCTGTGGGTGTGTTTTCCTGTTTGGGAGAACACTCCTGTTGTAAGAACCATTACTGCCAAACTTTTCGCTCGTTCCTGCCTTTTTAATTTCTCTGGCTGTAACAGAACAGGTGGCTAATATTGGGCTATGATCTACTCAGTCCCAGTTTCAGCCCTAGCCCAGCTTTAAACCATGACTGGCCCCCTCCTTGTTATTTATCCTTCCAAGATACTAATGTGACATTTGTTGACTCTGAATGGTGTGCACTACCCCCACCAGGCAACTGCAGAGAGGGACTGCTTCAAGCAAAATGGAGATTGTGTCAATGGAGAGTGGGGGATGGGAAATGTTTCCTAATTCACTGAAACTCTCTTCTGCTTTTTTTTTTCAGAGTTTTACAATGTTGAGAGCTTATCTATAAAGCCAGAAGTACACTATTCTGAGTCAGTTTAAGAAGGAAAAAATGTAGAAGACAGATGTGTTTAACTTATAAGCAACTTCCCCCTGCAAGATTTCTTTTAAAAAGAGAGCTGGAGACAACACGGACTCCACACCCAGGACAGTCCACAGGAAAGACAAGTTCTGAAACATTAGTGCAACAAAAATTACAGACAAATAGGAAAGAGCATAAGCAACTTCTTTTGATTGAAGAAAGATAATAGTCACAATGTTACTTTATAAATGTGACATTTAAGGAAAATCAGTTTCTAAATGGGAATCTGTCTATACATATCCATATCAGATATATCTGGCATGAGTTTAGATGTGCATATAAGCAGTTTAACTGACAGATTAGAATCTTCCAACATTGATTTCAAAACTAATTTTTCAAATTCATTGACAGACATTAGTCAGCTTCATGCATCCACCCCTAAACCCCATAATCCCAGCAACATGGGACAAAAACTCAAAGTGTAGTTGGACTTCTGAAAAACTGCTTTGCTATTCACCGTCAGTCATACATTCCTACTCCATCACCATGCATTCTCTCCACCCCTTAGCACCCGTTGTCTTAGTTTGCTCGGGGTTTACATTTTTAAAAAATCAGTGAGGTTAATACAGTCCAGATTGAGTTGATGTTGACAGCATACATCTTAACACAAATGTTAAAATCAAATCTACTAATGATTTAGCGACTGCAAAAATGCAGGTGTTCCCTTTCTCTTAAACTGGGAGCTGAGACAATAGTCCTAGTGCCTACAATTATTTACTTGCTGTACACTAATGATTTAGTCACAGCAGGAGGTGCAACAACTCCAGATAATGTCTGTTTGTCCACAATAATTAACAGAGCAGAACCACAAACTGCTGTAGTCCTGCATTAGTGACAATCAAACTGTTCTATTAGTAAACATGTTTATAAGGTTTGACTTTTTTTTTTGAAGAATAAACTACCTTTCTCATTTATTTGCCTCATAATCGTATCTAGAATCAATGTTTCAAAGGCTGGCATAGCTCCGGCATGTTGCAGTAACAGTATGACAGAATTACAGAATACAGAGTTACAATATGAGAGCTTAGAGGTACAGTATGATAGAGTTATGTCATGACATTGATACAGTGAAACAGATTTGAAATGTGACAGTTACAGAGTAACAGCATTACCGAATGGCAGGGTTTTATTGTGTTAGATTACAACATTAATTGGGTTACAGTGAGACAAAGTTACAGAGAGACAGAGTTTCAGTAACTGCAGCATTAATATAGCATAACTAATTTGAAGTGTGGTAGCTTTACAGCATGACAGAATTAAAATATGACAAAATTACAGTATGACAATGTTACAATGTGTCAGAGAGCCAGCAGGAAGGACTTAATATCACCTTAACGCAATGGTAACTTAATTAACAAGAACAGCAAAATTAATGTGTGACAATGTAACTGGACAAGTTATAATATGATAGTAGCATGAAAGCTAAAATATGGCAGAGTTACATTATGACAGTTACAATATGACACTATTGAGGGAGGATACTGTTACATTTAATCATTAGTGTAACAAGATTAGAGGACAGGACGCCAGTGTTACAATATGACAATGTTATAGATTGACAAATTTGCAGTATGACAGAGTTACGGCATAACAAATTGATTTATAACAGGGTTATGTTATATCAAATTAACAGCATAGCAGAATATAATATGACAAACTAACATATGACTGAGTTACATTATTACAAATTGACATTATAACACCATTTCAGTATGACTGATTTACAGTATGATGTGTTACAGTATGTCATCATTGAAGCATGGTAAATCTACAGTCGGAGACCCAGCATGGCAGTATGACAGTTACAGATTTATAGTGTTAAATAT
This sequence comes from Chiloscyllium plagiosum, assembly GCF_004010195.1. NCBI lineage: Eukaryota > Metazoa > Chordata > Chondrichthyes > Orectolobiformes > Hemiscylliidae > Chiloscyllium > Chiloscyllium plagiosum. The sequence goes on along the minus strand of NC_057711.1, from coordinate 143,745,620 downwards.
GACAGAGTTATTACGTAATGACATTATCAAATTAGAGTTGTAGCATGATTGAATTATAATGTGGAAAAGTTACAACGTGGCAAACTTTAGAGTGTGACAAAGTTACAGTACAATGGGGTTACATTGTGACAGAGCCATAGCATAGTTGAATTAGAGTCACCAATTATGGTACAACAGTATATCAGAAAGGCAGAGTTGCAGTGCTGTAAAATTACAGTATAACATTACAATGTGAGGGAGTAACAGTATGACAATTTAAAGCATGACAGAGTTACAGAATGACTGAGTTACAATATAACAGAATTATACTATAACAGCCTGTGGTATGATAGGGACACTGTGGCAAACTTGAAGAGTTATGCTGTGACAGAATTATACTATAAAAGAGTTACAGTATGAAAGAGGTGTAGATTGACACTTTAGCAATGTAATAGAGCTACAATGTGTTAGAGTTACAGTATGACAGAATGACAATCTTGCAGAGTTACAGTGGAACAGGATTACTGTGTAGTAGAATCATTGTAGAATTACAGAGTTCCTAATTTATACAAAGATGACGATACAGTGTGGCAAATGTAAGTGCAACAGAGTTAAAATATGACAGAATTACAATGGCACCGGAGTAAGTGTGACAGAGTTATAGCATAACATTGTTAAAATATGTCAAACCAACAGTTTAACTGAGGCACAGGTTGAAAGACTTGAGAGAGATACAGTATGACTGAAATCAAGTGTGACAGAGTTACACAGTAGTAGTTGTGGAACTATTCAGTTAGAGTTTTACAGTGTAACAGTGTGATAGAGTTAATCCCTGGCAGAGTCACAGTATAACTGAGATACAGCCTGAAAGAGTTATAGTATGACTAGTTTGCCAGAGTTACAGTGTAATAGAGTAATAAAGTTAGACTTACAGTATAGTAGAGTTACAGTGTGACAGTTACAGTGTGACAGAGCTACAGTGAAACAATATGGCAATTATAGTATGACTGAGTCATTATGTGACAGACTTGATTGAGTTACAGTGTGCCAGAGTTACAGTGTGACATTATGAGACAATTACAGTATAACAGATTGACATCAGAAGACATGCAGCACAACAGAATTGCAGCCAGAAACAGTCTCAGTGGGACAGAATTATACCATGACAGAGCTGTAGTATGGAAGTGTTGCAGTTTGACAGAGTTATAGTGTCACAGCATTAAAGTGTAAATGATTTAAAGTATGACAGCAGTAAAACATAGGAGTTACAGTCGAGTTAAAGTGTGAAAGATCAGTCTAATGGACAGGAAACAAAACAATTGTATAACAGTGTGGCAGACTTACACGCATTACAGAGTAACTAGAGTAGGAAGCTTTATGGAATGATGGTATGACATTTTGTGTAGAGATCTCGACACAAACAAGTCAAGATTGTAAATGACAGACAGTTCCTGTATTACAGCTGTAAGCTGACAAAGTGACAGGCTTGGCAGAGTGAAAAATGTAACTGGTTTAAAATAACTAACCTTGTAGCCATTCGGTTAATTAGAAAAATACTGCAACAATTTGCATTTAGGGTAATGCTGTAGATATGGAAGAATGATGTTCAATAGATATTGTAGAGACTGTCTTTTTTTATTTTTCTGTAGACTAAAATGATAAAAGAACAGCAATAAAAACTAAGGATTGCTGTAGGATTCCTACATGTTTTGAGAACAAATAACCTGACACTCATTGTAAACACTGTTGACATAGCTACTTATTTGAGCAATGCTTAGAAGTGTGGTTATGGACAAATTGGACTGTGTACAGATGAAGCTTTGGACAAGACTTTCTGTTTGACAAGAACGCTGTGATTGGTTCTGGGGTAACTGAACAGTTTGGGTCAGTGAACGAGATACAGGGAAGGTATTGGATCTATACCAGCTCAGAAACATTCTTTGCTCTTTGCAAGAAAACACTTTTCCTGCAAAGAACAAAGAGCGCTCCTGAGCATGAAGAAAACCAGTTTATCTTTCATCCACAGTTGCTAAAAGCTGTGAATTTTACTTTATAGGTCAGAGATCTTTTAAAACTGAACCATCCACCCTTTGCTTCCTGCAAACAAACAGAAGCATCCAGAGAAGAATGACAAAGAAGCAGCATTCTGACCAGCACAAGAATCATCACAGGAACCACTGAACTGCTTTCCCAGTCTTTCTCTCCATCAGTAATACCCATACTTTTCTCCCTGTCTATGCGGTGCATGTAAGGGATCATGTATAAGGTGATTAGAGTTTTGATTTGAAGAATTATACACCACCAGTTCATAACTGTTTACCTGTAACTGGAAATTAATTACTTCTAATAAATAGCATTTTTTGTTATGTATAGAAATTTGGTCTGCAATTTCTGTCAACCTGGGATGTACAAGAGAGGTAAATTGGGGAAACTTTGCATACTTTTTGAAAAAACCTTTAACTTTTATGATGACACTGGGAACAGCAGGGCTTAATTTCCACTGTGCTAGCATAATGAGGCATGACAGTATCAATGTTAATGTTACATTAATTAAACAGTTAATGTTAAGGATAAATCGGTGGAAACTATTGATTGATTAATGATTTTTTTGCACATATTAAAAGGGATTGGAAGGTACTTCCATGGTCGGAAGACAGAGTGTGTCATCAGCTTTGGGAATTTCATTGTAATTTAGTTCTTTATGCTTCCTTCAAAGATTGAATTTTTGTTATGGTGCTGCTTTAAGTACTGGTTCATTAATTCAATCAGCTAAATTGTAATTTAGTTATCTGAGTTTCCAGAAATTCTTAGTGTAAAAAGGGGGCTACTAGGGACACCAGGTTGATTAGTAGGTAAGACGCAGTTACATCTTGGAACTAAACGGACTATCAATAAAATGAATTGTGTCTAGTCTTACATTATACCATCTGTGTTAAAATCCATTCTTAATTTAAATTAGAGGTAAGAATGGGGGCAAACGATTGCTGGAACAGCTGAAGCTTGTAGTGGTGGCATTTTATATTCTTGATAGCCAGTTGGTGAACAAAGAAACCAAGGCATCTTTTCCTGAAATGTTATTTATTCACACTCCACTCAATTCTGTGTTAGTAAGCATCTCTTTTAGATATTTTCTGATCAACCTTTTTAAGGTATTGTTACCCTCTCTGGAGCAGGTATGAACCTAAGCGTCCTCACTCAGAGACAGGGACACTGCAGCACAAGGGTCCCGGTCAGTGTTTCTTTTATATGTGCTCATTTAACCATCGATCAATGCCTTCTGTTTGTATGTACTTAATGTTAATTAACATAATTAACAGAGAGAGAGGAGAGGAAGGAAGGTTAGGGAGGGAGTGTCAGGTGTGAGGCTGATGACATAACTGTCAATGGTGAGATAAAGAGGGTAGCACAGAGTGCCAGATTTGGGGGATCAGAAATCAGACAAAAATCTGGAAGAGGTGGAGAGGAATAGGATTTGAGGACAATGGATGAGGATTTTAATGTCAACACATTGAAGCACAAGGATCCAGTGAAAGCAGTGACAATGAGGAAGCAGATGATGGTAATGGGTGTCTGGGACTTGGTGTGGGACAGAATATAGGCAATTTAAATCATGAAAAATAAATCCAGCAGACATTACCGTGAATCCTGCCGTAGGGAATGAATGTAAATTACTGAAATTGGCTGTTAGACAATGGCAAAAACCGTGATTGCATCATTGCAACATGACTGCCACCGGTAACTAGGAGAAAGTGTGGACTGCAGATGCTGGAGATCAAGAGATGAGCAGGAGAATCGACATTTCGAGCATAAGCTCTTCAAACGTCGACTCTCCTGCTCCTCGGATGCTACCTGACCTGCTGTGCTTTTCCAGCACAACACTTTTTGACTCTGTCACTGGTAACTATACTAATCAAGAGATTAAAATATTATTAAACTGTTTTTTAATATGTATTTCCTTGGCTGTATATTGATCAAAACATTTTGTCATCCGTAAAACAAAAAACCTCTCCTTTGCATATCTTTGCTGTTGAGAGAAGCCATTATCTGAGACATTGAATTTGTATTTGGAAAATACTTGTTAACTGCCTCAGTTTGCATCAAACTATTTTCACAACTGATCAAGTACATAAGTCGCTGTGACAATGTAGGAAAATACAGCAGAGCAAGATTCATAAGCACTAAGGAAGCAAAAAAGCGAAACCTCTCTTTTAGAGACATTGCTTGATGAATAGATATTGACCAGGATACAAGAAAGATACCTTTATTTAATCTCAAAAATAAACATTATTCATAAAAAAACAAACAGTCACTAAAGCAATTTGGTTCTGTACAGTAACATTTGAAGAAAACAAACAAACATTGGAGTTTAACTCTTATCCAACTAGAAAGTTACAACAGGCAGAATATGGGAAGTTAGAGCAACCTGTGGAGAGCAAATCTCCTTGCAGAATTTACTCAATTCAATGTGATTGAGGGCATGAATACTTAGGTCCCACAGCAACCTGAACCACAATAATCACATCCCATCATAATTAGCAGCATGACCTGTCCTCAGGTGTTTATTGTTTTGTTTGATGGAACACAACTGTAATTCATGCCTTCTCGAGCAGCATTCTCACGACAATCTTGCTGGTGGAGGGATTTTACTGCCAGCAGCACAGCAGATTGCCATCTAGTGTTGGCAGAAGGCTTGTGGCTGAATCAGTCAAGCAAGAGGCACAGCAACAAAACTGGCTATGTGTTGACCAATTAGCTATATTTGTAGTAATTTCTTTCAGCAGGTCAGTTAAATTTCATATTGGCAAAAGGTGATCTCGGTTCTTCAAGAATGTAAGATGGTGGAAACATGAATTTGCTGCACAAGCCATGGCAGACCTCGTTGGTAATGCCTGTTGCTGTGAGTCTGCTTTCTCATGTGGGTGAATCTGTGTTCACATTAGTGGCTCGGTCTTCACTGTGGTGGGCCTGTGTTTACCCTGGTGAGTTAGATTTGTGTTCACGCTGTTGAATTGAATCTGCATTATGATGTTGACTCTATGGGAAGTCGGGTAAAATTATAAACTAATTTGGTAAGTGTGTTTGTCAACAGGTAGCAGGTTTAAAAGTTGGGGATTGCTGACAGACCCTTCAAATGGTCACCTTCAACTTCAGCATGGGCTAACAACTGAAAAATGTGCTCACTGTCAACTTCTCTCAGGAGTCATATGTACTGAATGAGTTTTTTTATCAAAGAAAGTTTATTTTTAAAACAAAATTCATTGACGGACACTTGCAAACTTCATTTAATCTCTGCATGAGGTCTGTGGTCTTCCTATGCTGGATACTGAGTGAATAGACATGAAGGGTGTAAGGAAAAGGGGTAATGGGCATGGGTTGGGTTGCCATTAAATTGGTCGCTATAAAAAGCCATGCATGGCAGATGATGCGTGTAAAGTGTCACAGAGGGTCTGAGGAACAGTGGGGAATTGGCTGGGGTTCATGAGCTGGCATGGTCTGGCGTGGGGAGTGTCTGTGCGGGATGGGGCTGATCGGGTCTGAGAGATGACGGCTCCTTTTTGTTTCATTGTTTTCCTCACAGCTGCCACACAGTGTCGGAGCACCAAGACCATCCTTCTGCTCAGTCCACCTCCAAACCCAGCTGTCTCCGACCACTTCTGGCAGCCCGGACTCCCGGTTTCACCCATTCCTCTGGAATGGAAATCAGAACTTCCAGGAAACTCTCTCCTTGGAGGTGTTTGCGAAGCTGGCAATAGTCTTGACTTTGCACTCCTGACCCAAGAGCAAAGCTTCAGACTTCTCTCCTTGATGGTGCTCAGAATATAAAGAATACAAGAACTAGGAGCAGGAATAGATCAGTTAGTCCCTCCGAAGCCTTATAAAGCCAAATGTCACATACGACTTTGAGACACGTTTGTTTTTTTTTTAGGGTCTATGACCAAAAGCTTAGTCACAGAGGTAGGAATAGAAAGTGGACAGGGTTCAAGGAGAGAATTTCAGAGCTTAGGCCTGAAATAGCTACAGCACAGTTGTGAATGATTGAGTAATCCAAATCTGGAATGCTGTTGAGGCTGGAGTTAGAGGATTGTAGATATCTTATAGGTAGAGGATAAAATATTGGGAAAATACAGTCTAATAGCACCAGTTGACAGGATTTGATGGGATGTTCCTTTAGCTTCCCAAGACCTTATGTATTTCAGTCTCCTTTCTGGATTCTGTCATTTCTTCATAGGAATGATTTCTTCATTTCTTCAGGGTGATTGGTACACCAACCACAAGTCTCTTTGTTATTGATTAAAGATGGCAGCTTACCGGAACAGGTGTGAGAAAATAACTGACTTCTTTTGGGCTTCAGTTACTTTTCCTGCAGAGCAATAGAGACATTAAGCTTACTTCTTCCAGTCTGAACAACTTCTGCTTCTGTTCACACACACCAGTTGTTTAGCTGCCCAGGAACCAATCAGAGAGCTATAATCAGGCAGATGACCCCCAACATCCACAAACCAATCAGCACACTGCTGCCGAACTTCACTCTGTACACATTCTCCCCACTGTCCTGCCCCGGTGCTGTACCATTGTATCTCTCCTCCCCCACTGCCTGTAAAGCAACAGTGCCAAAACCATTCCCATTGAGTTCCAGGTGATTTTTTTAATATATAAATGCACCAATTCCTTTCACTATCCTTCATGTTAAAACAGATATGTTTCATTTCAGTTATAATAAAGAAAAATAAAAGGATGCGGTTTTTACAGTGTGGTAGTCTCCCAATGCTGAGAGAGAGGGAGATCCATGATTTTGATTTAGCCTCACTGAAGAAATGATAATATATTTCCGAGTCAGGATGATGTCAAGAGTGTGGTGCTGGAAAAGCACAGCAAGTCAGGCAGCATCCGAGGAGCAGGAGAATCGACATTTCAGGTGTAAGTCCTTCATCATCCCAAAACATTGATTCTCCTGCTCCTTGGATGCTGCCTGACCTGCTGTGCTTTTCCAGCACTATACTCTCACTCTGATCTCCATTATCTGCAGTCCTCACTTTCTCCAAATCAGGATAGTGACTGGCTTGGAGGGAAACTTGCAGAAGGTCATGTTCCTTTGTATCAGATGCCATTGTCCTTCTAGGGGTAGGGTGCACATGTTTGGACTGTGCTGTCTAAGGAGCTTTTGTGAATGGTAACAGTCCATCTTGTTGATGGCGTGCACTGCTGCGACTGTATGATGGTGGTAGAGGGAGTGAACGTTTGTGGTTAGGGTGCCAGTGATTGAGCTGCTTTATCCTAAATGGCATCAAACATCTTGACTGTTGTTGGAGTTGCACTCATCCAGGCAAGTGGGGAGTATTCTACCACACTCCTCACTTTTACCTTATAGATGGTGGATAGGCTTTGGTGTGTCAGGTGAGGTGCTTGCTGCAAGATTCCTAGACCTTGACATGGTATTGGAGCCACAATATTTATGTGGTTAGTCTGGTTCAGTTTTTGGTCAATGATAACCCCTAGGGCATTGATAGTGGGGATTCAGTGATGGGAACATAGAACATAGAACAATACAGTGCAATACTTCGGCCATCGATATTGCGCCAACCTGTGAACTATTCTCAGCTTGTGCTCCTACACTATCCCATCATCTTCCATGTTCTAGGTTAGATTCTCTCTCTCCCGTTGGAGATGATCATTGGCTTTTTTTTATTCATTCATGGGATATGGGCATTGCTGGCTGGGCTTGCATTTATTGCTTGTCTTTAGTTGCCCTTGAGAAGGTGGTGGTGAGCTGCTTCCTGGAACTGCTGCAGTCCACATGCTGTAGGCTGACCCACAATGCCAACAGGGAGGGAGTTCCAGGCACTTTTACTGCGTGAATGTTAATTGCCACTTACCAGTTGGAATATTGCTGTCAAGCCTGGCTATAGTGTTATAAGAGCTATATAAATATACAATGATGTTGTTCACTGTGATAAGTCTAACTCACTGCACAAAGATAGCTCAGTAGTCTTGTGTTAACCATGGAATTCCTGTCATGCTAATGTAGAATTTGTCACAAGACTGCAGGTATGTATCTATATCAAGGGTCTTAGTCAAATCTACAGCAATGCTAGTCCATATCAGCCTAGATGTTACAGCAGTCCAGTAATGGGATCACACAGTTGTGACATTAGCTGTATTACTATTTTACTCAAGTATGTCACCTGATTGGGCAAACAAAATAAAATTAAGCCACATCATGTTTTGCCTTCTTTTTCTTGACTGCATTGATTCTTTAAGCTGTGTATATCTCTATATGTGCTCACCATTAACAATCCTGGAAACACAAAGCAGTCATTTAGGAATAATGAAGGATCAAACAGAAGCAAGTGATGTTCTCAAAGACTGACTGAATTATATCAAAAGTTTTACAGTTAATTTTGTCAATGAAAGCATGCTGTGTAGAATGTTTAATCCCCCCATCATTCCATTTGAAAGGCAAGCAATGACAGTCAATGCAACAGTATGTGGAGAAAATTGGACAAATGGCGAGTTACAATCAATGCAAACAGAGCAGATTCAATGTTTCTATTGAGAGAGATTGACTATCGTACTTCCCACCCAGATGAAACGCATAGTTATCTTAATTGCTGCTTTGAATGACCTTCTTTATGTACACCTGTTGGTTACGAGTGAACAGCTGACTCTGTAATAGAGCCCACATTGAATCTAAAGCTTTATTTATCCTGAGCCAATTTGTGCTCTGCATTCAATTGAACATAGAGAAATATAGTAAATGTGCCATGTTTATATACATGGCCAGTTCAACTAAATATTCAGTGTTTCAAGTCTGTACAAGTGCCGCACACATGGCAAGATTCACAATGTCTGAGTGTGAAGATTACTTTCCATTTTTCTTCAATTTGTTGAGACATTAATTGGGAAGACTGAGGTGCCAGGCTAGAGTTATGTGTTTGGGCAAACGTGTGGGAATTCAGGTTTGTAATCCACTCCAAATTATTAATATGTAAGCTGGCAGTAAAAGGCGTGTAAGGAGTAAAACAGAAAGATTTCCAGCACATCCAATCTTCTGTCTTTCGATTACTGTTCCTAAGAAAGTTTGGCAGTGCTCACTGCAAACTCATAGCCCAAATAAACAGGTCAAATTGCAACTCCTTGAACTATAAACTAGATCTTATTCTTAAAATGCAGCTGCTGCACTTTTAGTTGGCAGTTCCAAGAAATGTTAGATTGAGACCACGATGACTATGTGTGTGTGAGAGAGAGAGAGTGGGGGAGGGTTGTGATTGGCTGCATAACCTTCCTTTCTCTTCTTCCTGCTCTTCCTAATTACTTCAAGGTTGGTCCACCTTTCTGATGGGACATGGCTTTCAGAGCGCTGCTCCTTCGTCATGTAGCTAGTGGGGCAGGATCATAGGACACAGAATTTATAGTAAAAGATCAAAGTGTCATACAATTGATGCAATGTATTGAACAAACCTAGATAGCTGTTAAATCTTTAATCACTTAGAATGGGTTGCAGGTTTCACTTCATTAATATGTAAATTCCAGAATATTTTTCATGTCACATTCTTGAGATAACTTATGATTTTATGAAAAAAGGTGACATCCCTCAGCTCAGACAATGCATTAAAGGTGTGAGGTTAGAGTCTGTCTGTATTCTAACCTTGAGTCAGACCGGTTTTGTTTCCAAAGTAGGAATTTATATAAAATTTCACAGACTGCCTACAGGTTGTGTGCTTTTGAACAAAATAGAATGTATCTCAAAATACAAATCTGCAAATGCAAATTCACTCCATAGACTTATGTGTGTGTGTGTATGTGTGTGTGGGAGAGAGAGAGATTGAGGAAATCAGAGAGTGTATGTGTGTGTGGGAGATAGGGAGAGTGTATGGGCATTTGACAGAGAATATGCCTGTGAGAGGGTGTGCATGTGAGTGTGGGGGTGTGTCTGAGAGAAGGAGCGTGTCTATGAGAGAGAGTCTGCGTGAGTGTGTGATTATGTAAAAGTGTGTGTGTATGTGTGTGTGAGAGAGAGAGAGAGAGTGTATAGTGTAATGGGGTCACCTGTTAGTGTGACATGAACCCAACACCCTGGTTGAGGCCATCCTCATGGGTACTGAACTTGGCTATCAGCCTCTGCCTGGCCACTCTGTTTTGTTGCGTATCCCAAAGTCCGCCTTGGAAGATGGTCACCCGAAGATCCGAGGCCGAATGTCCCTAACCGCTGAAGTGTTCCCCGACTGGGAGGGAACATCCTGTCTGGCGATGGTTACGCGGTATCCATTCATCCATTGTTGTAGCATCAGCTTGACCTCACCATTGTACCATGCCTTGCCTGCAGTAAATGAGATAGAAAACGTTGGCCAAGTCACAACCCATTCTAAGTGATTAAAGACATAATAGCAATCTAAGTTTGTTCAATACATCGCATCAGTTGTACGACACTTTGATCTTTTACTATAAATTCTGTGTCATATGATCCTCCTCCTCTCGCTACTTGATGTAGGAGCAGCGCTCCGAAAGTTTGTACTTCCAAATAAATCTGTTGGACTATAACCTGATGTTGTGTGACTTTTAACTTTGTCCACCCCAGTCCAACATCAGCACTTCCACATCATTCTACTGAAGACATCATCACAAGCCCAAATCCCACTGTAGCATGTTATATATCCAACACCAGGTTCTCTCACTGAACTCACTGCCTCCTTAGGTTAAATCAATGCAATCTGAGCTTCAGCCTCAGACCTATTGACCTTATCTTCCCCTCTGTTTCGCTTGGGGCAGACAGAATCCTTGATACCCCTGGTAATCCAGACTGCAAAGCATGCACAGAACTGTTCCATTTTCTGTCATGTTCTTTACTTGTGAACTTTTGCTTCAATTTTATGAGACTATTGCTTCATTTTTGAATCAGAGCACTCGTGCCAACAAGGAATCATAGAGTTCTTCAGCACAGGAAGAAGCTGTTTGGTCATCATGCACATGTTCTCTCTTTGAAAGAGCCACCCAACAGTCCAAGTTCTCCACTCTTTGCAATCTTGCCAATTCTTTCTTTTCATGAATATATCCAGTTCCTTTTTGAAAATTTGGTTCTGTATTTGCTTCTACCATCTTTCAAACAGCAGATTGTTATGATCTGGAAGACAGATACAAATCTATGAAGGCAAAGAACAAATAGGTTAAGACTGCCTGCTAAAAAAACATGCAGGATTCTTAGCTTTATAAACAACAAGTCATGGTAAATCTTTACAAATCATTGCTTAGATCAATGATTCTACATTCTACACAGCTATGGAGAAGGAGAGGATTAGGCAAAATGGGAGGATATTTAATTGGGGAAGAGGAAACTATGATGCGATTAGACATGAGTTAGGAAGCATGGATTGGGAGCAATTGTACATGGTAAAGGCACTATAGACATGTAGAGACTGTTTAAGGAACAGTTGTTGCAAGTGATGAATAAATATGCCCCTCTGAGACAGGCAAGAAGTGGTAAGATAAAGGAACCTTGGATGACGAGAGCAGTGGAGTTTCTTGTCAAAAGGAAAAAGGTAGCTAGCATAAGGTGGAGGAAGCTAGGGTCAAGCTCAACTCTAGAGGATTACAGGCAGGCGAGGAAGAAGCTCAAAAATGGTCTGAGGAGAGCCAGGAGGGGGCACGAGAAAG
>NC_057711.1:143714930-143732341 GCF_004010195.1 Chiloscyllium plagiosum | reverse complement strand
CTAATTGAGGTATACAAGATAATGAGAGGCATAGATAGAGTCGATAGCCAGAGACTATTTCCCAGGGCAGAAATGACTAACACGAGTGGTCATAGTTTTAAGCTGGTTGGAGGAAAGTATAGAGGGGATGTCAGAGGCGGGTTCTTTACACAGAGAGTTGTGAGAGCATGGAATGCGTTGCCAGCAGCAGTTGTGGAAGCAAGGTCATTGGGGACATTTAAGAGACTGCTGGACATGCATATGGTCACAGAAATTTGAAGGTGCATACATGAGGATCAATGGTCGGCACAACATTGTGGGCTGAAGGGCCTGTTCTGTGCTGTACTGTTCTATGTTCTAACAGAGCTAGAGTGTTGCATCTATTATTGGTAGCACTCCTCAAGAAACATGTCAGTGTCTTGGAGAGGTGGCAGATGAGATTTACTAAGATTTTAGGAGCAATGTGATGCTTCAGTAATCTGAAGATGCTAGAGAATCTGGAATTATTCTCCTGAGATCAGAAGAGGTTAAAAAGGTGATTTAATCAGCATTGGATATAAATTGGAGATGTGCCCATTGAGGATCTATCGTATTGAGTTTCAAGGAGGCAAAGTCTTATTCTATAATATGCTTGCTGTACAATTATTGTACACTGTATAACTAATTCTGCTCAAACAGCTAGCTGCCTAAGTCATATTGTCAATTCGTGACAATAATTATTTTGTAAAAAAATATTGTTTTTACATATGTTTTTGAAAATGACCTTAGAGAGGTTTATAAAATCATGAGGGACATGGATAGGGTGAATAGCCAAGGTCTTTTCCCAGCGTAGAGAAGTCCAAAATTAGAGGGCACAGGTTTAAGGTGAGAGGGGAAAGATTTAAAAGGGACCTGGGGGGCAACTTTTTCCAGCAGACGGTGGTGCGTGTATGGAATGTGCCAGAGGAAGTGGTGGAGGCTGGTACAATTACAACATTTAAAAAGGCATTTGGATGGTTATATGAATAGGAATGGTTGAGAGGGATATGGGCCAAATGTTGGCAAATGGGACTAGATGAATTTAGGATATCTGGTCGGCATGGACCGAAGGGTTTGTTTCAGTACTGTATAACTCTAGGACAGATGTTTAGTTTCTTGGATTCGAGGTATGTGGGGGACAAGTAAACTGGAGCTGAGGACAATGATCTGCAACAACCATATTGAATGAAGGGGAAGGCTGAAGGGATTGTTTGGTCTACTCTGCTCCAATTTCTTATGTTCTTGTACTAGATGCAACACTCTAGCTCTGTTAGAACATAGAACAGTACAGCGCAGAGCAGGCCCTTCACAAACCCCTCTCTGGACAGAATTCAGAGAGTGTGAAATAAGATCTGATCAATCTGAAAGAAAATGGAAATCTAGGGCAAGAAACCTTAACTGTGCCCATGCCAACATCAAACAGTGAGAAACTAATGACATTGGTACACACTTAGTATTCACTAAAGATGTTAACAGTCAGTTCAACTGCCTTGAAAAAATTAGACTGAACAGCATCACTTTAAAATCACGTTGACATCACTTTCAAAACAGCGTAAATTAATTGGGACGTAGGCTTGCACAAAGTAACCCAAACTGTATAAAGTGAGAGGAAGGGTAGCATATTAATCTAACACTTGACAGCTGACACTTGCATCTATTAACAATATCAGATTTAGTTAATAGTTTCATGTGATGAAGCTTGCTGAGGACGATAGAGGAGTTACAACTGAAGAAGTTTAGTCCATTTTAAGTCTAGATTCTTTTCTCTCTTCGGGTGATTGAAACATCACATCCCTAGTACAATGTTGGTAAATCTCATCCTCAACCTCAGTTGGTAAGCAGCCTAATGAAAAGCAGTTACTTGGTGAGAACAGACCACGTTCCAGGCTGGGTATAAAGGTGATTCTCATTTTAGCAGGTGGGGGCTTTGAGGGATGGCGATAGGATTGGGCAGCTTTAGCAAATGAAGAAATGGGCTAACTTTCCTGCATATTTCTGCAAGCCCCAGGTTGGCACCCTGTGGGAGCTGGATGAATTACTGCATTTTCGCAGCTGTTAAATGGCAGCTGGCATACAGTAGGTTACTGAGGTCTGTGCTCTCTAACAGCTGCAAACTCACACGTGCAGGGCTCTTTGTTGCTGTACCTTCTTGCACACATTTTTGGTTGAATTGGAAAATCACCACAACAACAGCTGAGCTACCAACCGTAATCAAAACAATCACTTCGAACAAAAACAAAACACCAGAAATGCAGACGCTGGAAATCAGAAATTGCTGGAAAATCTCAGCAGGTCAGGCAACATCTGTTGAGGGAAAGCAGAGTTAATGTTTCAGGTCCAGTGGATCTTCTTTAGATTTTGTTTCAATCACTTTGAATGCTTTGTGTGCTAAGCATTCTGACATTTTGATACTTATTTTACATCTGATCAGCATTCAAAGGTACAAGAACATTGGAATATGAATAACTCATTGCTCCCTCCCAAGCCAATGCTACCAATTAGTTAAATAATGGCTGATCGTTTCCTCAATTCCCTTTACTCACCTTTCCATTTAAGGTGGAGAAAGGTTTCTCTGAGGAATTTTAACCTGTAGAACTCCCTTCCCCAAAGAGCAACAGAGGCAACGCCATTGAATATTTCTAAGGCTGAGTGAGGTAGGTCCTTGACTGACAAATGTCAAAGGATATAGGGGATGGATTGGAAAGTAGAGATCACAATCTGATCAGGCATAATCTTATCAAATGGCAGAACAGGCTCAAGAGATCAATTGAGTAATTCTCGCTCCTAATTCATTTATATGTATGTTCATTAAATTCCTCTATATCCCTAGATAACCTTAACTCGCGAAAATATATCTTTTTTCTGTCTTGGCAAATTCACTTGTTACAGAATCCATAGTCTTTTGAGAGCTGACGCTTTCAGAAACCATCTGTCAAAATGCCTCCAGATTTTATAGCAAAGGTGACAATCATTCATACCAAAACTTCCATAACATCTCCACTCCCTTCCTTCTCAATGTTCGGTCCACAGTGCAGTTCAAACAAAATCCACATTCTCAGAATCATCATAAATTTGCACAAGACATTGGTGGAACTGCATCGGAGCATTTGTGCAGTGTTAAGGCAGCCGGTTTTCTGAAAGGTTATGTTTCAGGGAAAAGGGACAGTGAAGCATCACTCAAACGACACAAAGAATGAAACACAATCTTTAAAAAGGTGACAAGAAAAAAAAATTCATTGTAGTCAAATATGTTCAAGAGATATCCAATAGAGATCTTCAATGTTAGCAAGGGATTTTTAAAAGACAGATGGTTAAAATTGTTTTTTTTTAAAAGTACACAAGAACCCTAATTCAGCTGACTTTAGACTAAGGTTGGTAGAAATCACAAACAGTGCTTAGCATAGTTCATGTATAAATAAACATTACATATTATAATTGGACTATACATACAGGTAAACAGATGTAAACCACTGGCACGTAACACTGCAAACTAAACTCCATTCCCCTTATAAATGGCCTCTTACACACACATACAGACAAACAAATCAGGAAAATACATTATTGGCAGAGGTAGACAAAACTGAAATGTCAGGTCAGTGGGTATATGTATCTCGATTCCAGTGTTGAGATAATCCTACTTTGATGTTATAGAGTCATAGAGATGTACAGCACACCCAATTCATCCATGCTGACTAGATGTCCTAACCTAAACGCATTCTATTTGCCAGCACATGGCCTGTATCCCTCTATACCCATCCTATTCATATACCCATGCTGTAACTGTACCAGCCTCCACCACTTCCTCTGGCAGCTCATTCCATACACGCACCACCTTCTGCATGAAAAAGTTGCCCCTTCGGTCCCTTTTATAACTTTCCCCTCTCTTCCTAAACCTATGCCCTCTCGTTCTGGACTCCCCTATCCCAGGGAAAAGACCTTGTCTATTAATCCTATCCATGTACCTCATGATTTTATAAACCTTGATAAAGTCACCCCTCAGCCTTTGGTGCTCCAGGGAAAACAGTCCCAGCCTATTCAGCCCCTCCCTAAATCCTCCAGACCTGGCAACATCCTTGTAAATCTTTTCTGAACACTTTCAAATTTTACAACATCCTTCTGATAGGAAGACCAGAATTGTGGGCGGCACGGTGGCACAGTGGTTAGCACTGCTGCCTCACAGCGCCAGAGACCCGGGTTCAATTCCCGCCTCAGGCGACTGACTGCGTGGAGTTTGCACGTTCTCCCCGTGTCTGCGTGGGTTTCCTCCGGGTGCTCCGGTCTCCTCCCACAGTCCAAAGATTTGCAGGTCAGGTGAATTGGCCATGCTAAATTGCCCGTAGTGTTAGGTAAGGGGTAAATGTAGGGGCATGGGTGGGTTGCACTTCGGCGGTGCGGTGTGGACTTGTTGGGCCGAAGGGCCTGTTTCCACACTGTAAGTAATCTAATCTAATCTAATTGCACACAATATTCCAAAAGTGCCCTAACCGTTACAGCTGCAACATGACCTCCCCAACTCCTCTACTCAGCGCTCTGACCAATAAAAGAAAGCATACCAAACACCTTCTTCACAGTCCTATGTACCTCCCACCATGTTCAGATGTGTTTCACTGTAAGCTTCCAGTGGTTCGTAAGAAGTACACAGCAACTGTTTCACTTGGAATATGTTTCTGATCTAGTAATTCAAAAGCCACAGTTCACAGCAACTGCTGAAGGAAAGGCAATTGGTTTTCCCCAAGGTTAAACTACGTTTTACTGCACAGAATAAGTAGCATCTGCTGGAGAGAACAGCAGCCCTCTCTCCTGTGCCTTCTTCTCTCTCTGTCTCTGTCACTTGTTTCCAGTTCCAAACTGCTCAGTTAGCTTAGAACTAATCAGCTTCAATTATAAGGAACTCCTTGATTGTCTGCACATTGCAGGAACCCAGAGACACAAAGACGTTCACAATAGGTATCAAATTCCTTGCTGTGATATTATGCAGTCTTTCTGGTAAATTTCTATTTTTAAAAACAATTCTTTCTCCTTGCAGTCCATAATTCTTAAAAACCTCCAAATTTAAAAAAAAATTCTTTCAACAGTGAATTATTGTTTTCACTGTTACGATCTCAACAAGCACCACTTTGTTATGATTTGAGTTACAAAATGACTGGATGAGCCGAGCCTTTGTTATGATCTAGCCTGATGTTTAAAAAAGTAGAAGATACGGAAGTGCTGAGTGTAAGAAAATTTTCAGGCAGGATTTCAGAGATGAGCAGAAACGCCAAAACACTTTTACCACTTAAACAGAATCAAAACAAACGAGAAAAGTAATGATTCATAGGAGTATTGAGCAGGTAAGGTAATTATTCTAAATCGTAAATATGATTTCTACCATTTAAACCCAAATATGCCAGATCCACATGGTGTAAATATGAGCTAAAGAACAAATGTTGTCAAACTTTTCACAGACCGCATTTTAAATGTGGCCAAACCATCTCCCATCCAAGCATCAGTGACCCTGTGGGTCATTAAGTCTCCTTAAAACTCTGTTACCTTTACAAGGGATTCTAATTTTTCACTTTTAAAGATATGCCCTCAATGCCTTGAAATGCCCTCAAAGTCATTCTGAAGCACACTGCCTGAATGACTGCTGATGTCTTGGTAATTTAATTTCCTCCCAAGACTGAGATCCCCAGGATCCCTGAAACTGCTTCCAATCACCTAATTAACAGCACAATTCCAGCTTTTATCAAACAGCAAGTTTAACAATTTACCACCGAATATTTCCAAGTTCCAATCCATCTCAGTAGCAAACTGCTACTGATGGACATCTTTCACCACACTCACAGCTACACAGATTTGTCAATGCCTCCTCTGGATTCTTTTAAGTCTAACCTTCTTGCCAGTGAACAGAGTCAACAGTTTCTCAGACTTCTTCTGAGCCCCAGTTTCCTGGAGTCCGCTAACAGCAGCATGTGCTGGGGTCTGGAATCTGTCTTTTGATTCGGCACTCTCTTAGTTACAAACTATAAGTAACTCCTACTTCCAGCGAATACACAGGTAAGTTGAAGCCAGAGAACTTTCTTCATTTCCAGCCATTGTGATGATAGCATAGCTTTCACTGAGCTATCCTGAACCTGAGTCAAAAAGTGTGGCACTGGAAAAACACAGCAGGTCAGGCAGCATCCGAGGAGCAGGAGAGTCACCGGTTTGGGCATAAGCCTTTCATCAGGAAGGGTGATTCCTGATGAAGGGCTTATGCCCAAAATGTTGATTCTCCGCTCCTCAGATATGCTGCCTGACCTGCTGTGCTTTTCCAGCACCACACTCTCAACTCTGATCTCCAGCATCTGCGGTCCTCACTTTCACCAAGTGGGTTTTACAGCTCATCAGAGTTCATTGAATGCTTTTAACTCACTGAGTTTTAATTTCTAAAAGAAATAATTCTTGGAGTGTCAACTTTGCAAGCCATGTTGGCATCACATCTTCGGCTCATCAAGTCCACCTGCTTTTGTTGATCCTACCTTTCCAGCTGTTAACCTCTTAACACAATGCAATCCAATGTTCTAAGTGCACTAAACCTCAAGATGCTTTGGTTCCATTTATCTGATTTTTCACTTTAAACTTTAATTCTGAAAGCCAAAATCTACATATGAAAACACATGAACCATGAACTAGGTATTTGCAGCACCATTGGTTGGTGAATTGATGACAAGGAGACACAGGTTGACAATTACCACTGAATGTCTTCTTTTGGAAGGCAATTACTTATCATAAGTGGCTTTTGATGCAGAGAAAATTAAAAGAGAGTTGGAAAAGGGTTTGAAAAGAAGGAACATAAAAAAAAACCATAATGAATGGCAGGGAATGGGTTAAAATAGAGAGCTCCAGTCAAAGTAATAGTGCAAATGGATCAAGTGGTCTCTTCTATGTTGTAGCCTCTATGATTCTGCAAGAGACAGGATTTAAATCTTTGGAGTCACTATAATTGTGTGAATGGGAAATGAAAGGAACCTTTTTTAGTGCGGACCTTGTATTGTCAGGATATAACATTGATGTGGAGGAACCGGTGTTGGACTGGGGTGAACAAAGTTAAAAATCAAACAACACCAGGTTATAGTCCAACAGGTTTATTTGGATCCATTAGCTTTCAGAGTGCTGCTCCTTCATCAGGTGGTTGTGGGGAATAAGACCATAAGACACAGAATTTTTGGAAACGATTACAGTGTCATGCAACTGAAATGATACATTGAACAAACCTGGAATTTTATTTAGTTTTTCATCTTTTAGAATGATTTGCTGGTTTCAGTTCATTAAGATGTATATCCCAGAACTTCTTTTAAGTCACCTTCTTGAGATAAGGTTTTTTAACAAAAGGTGACATCCCTGCTCAGACAATGCATTAAAGGTGTGAGGTCAAAGTCTGTCTGATCCCAATCTTGAATCAGACTGGTTCTATTTCCAAAGTGGAATTTACAAAATATTACATGTATTGACTGTCAGCAGATTGTGCATTTTTGATCAAAATAAAATGTATATGCAAATATAATTCTGCAAATGCAAATTCACCCCATAGACTTAAATGTGTGTGCACATGCATGAGAGAGAGAGAGAGAGAGATAGAGAGGTATGCATGTAAGTTTGTGTGTGTGAGTGTGAGTGCACGTGAGAGGGTGTACATTTGCATGTGTGAAAGCTTGGTAAAGTGTGTTTGTGGGTGTGATGGAGTATAAGCCTGTGAGAGGGTGTGTGTGTGAGAGAGAGAGTGTATAGTGCAATGGGTCACCTGTAGTGTGACATTAACCCATGGTCCTGGTTGAGGCCATCCCCATGGGTACTGAACTTGGCTATCAGCCTCTATTTAGCCATGTTGCGTTGTTGCCTGTCCTGAAGTCTACCTTGGAGGATGGTCACTCGAAGATCTGAGGCTGAATGTCCGTCCCGACTGGGAGGGAACACCCCTGTCTGTGATTATTGCGCAGTGTTCATTCATCTGTTGTCGCACCAATGTACCATGTCTCGGGGCATCCTTGCCTGCAGCGTATGAGTTAGATAAGGTTAGCCGAATGACATGAGTGCCTGCTACGTGCAGGGTAGATGGTGTCCCCACATGTAATGGCGGTATCAGTGTCGACAATCTGATACGGTTGCAGTGGTTGCCATGACAGAGTTGTATGGTTTTGTGGTCGATGTTGTCCTGAAGGCTGGGCAATTTGTTGTGAACAATCGTCCATTTAAGGTTTGGTGGTTGTTTAAAGGCAAGCAGTGGAGGTGCGGGGAAGGTCTTAGCGAGATGCTCATCCTCATCGATAATATATTGCAGGCTGTGAAGAACATGGTGCAGTTTTTTGGCTCCTGGGAAGTACTGGGCAATGAAGAGTACACTGTCAGTTGCAACCCGTGTTTGTCTCTTGAGGAGGTCATTAATGTTTCTCGCTGTGGCACGTCGGAACTGGCGATCAAAAAGTTGAGCATTGTACCCTGTTCTTATGATGACATCCTTAATTACCTTCAGGTGTCCATCATGTTCCCCCTCATCTGAGCAAATCCTGTGTATCCATAGGGCTTACCCATAGGGAATGGCTGTTTTAATATGTTTAGGGTGGAAGCTGGAGAAGTGTAGCATTGTGAGATTATCCATGGGTTTGCGATAGAGTGGGGTACTGAGGTGCCCATCTTTGATGGAGATACATGAGTCCAAGAATGAGACAGATACTAAAGAGTAGTCCATGATAAGTCTGACGGTGGGATGAAACTCGTTGATATCACTGGGTAGCTGTTTCAGTGACTCCTCGCCATGGGTCCAGAGGAAGAAAATGTTGTCAATATATCTGGGGAATAGTGTTGGTTGGAGATCCTGTGCAGCAAAGAAGTCTTGTTCAAAACTATGCATGAAAATGTTGGCATACTGGGCACAAGTTTAGTCCCCATGGCCGTTCGGTGTGTCTGGATGAGGAACTGGTTGTCAAAGGTGAAAATGTTATGGTTGCGGATAAAGCGGATGAGGTATAGGATGGTGCTCGGAGATTGGCAGTTGTTGGTGTTGAGTACTGAGGCTGTTGCCGCAATTCCGTCATTGTGGGGGATGCTGGTGTAGAGTGCTAACACATCCAGTGTGACGAGGAATGTTCCTAGTTCGACTGGTCCGTGGTGCTGAGTTTCTGTAAGAAATCTGTAATGCTGTGACAGAAGCTGGGAGTCAAGATGCCCTTGACATAGCCAGAGAGGTTCTCACACAGCATCCCATTGCCTGATATGATGGGATGTCCGGGTGTGCTGGCTTTGTGTACCTTCTGAAGGCAGTAGAAATCCCCTATGTGAGAAGTATGTGGGGTGAGAGCATGTAGGGAACTCTGAAGGACTGGATCAAAAATCTTGATCAATGTGTTTAGTTCACGGGTGTGCTCTTTGGCCGGATCGGCTGATAATTGCCTGTAATGTTCCTGGTTGTTCAGTTGTCGGTACACTTCCTTGCAGTAATCTGTTCTATTCTGAATGACAATGGCTCCTCCTTTATTTCCTGGTTTGATGACAATGTTGCGATTGGCTTTGAGAGCATGGATGGTGTTGCGGTGTGATCGGGTGATGTTTTGCTCTACCTTGTGGGAGTGGCTGATGAATCTGGCAATTACATAATTCCTGACGGTTCGAGCATACATGTCAAGCTTAGGGCAGCAGATCTCCGGAGGGATCCAAATCGGCTCCTTTTTTGGTCGCTCCTCTACAGATCTCTCTGATGACTATTCCGGTTTGTCGGTTTGCTCCTTGGGATCACTGCTGACATCTTGGAAGAATTCCCAGAGTCTCATTCGTCTGATGCATTCCTCCATGTCTGCCACAAGACCCATGAGGTCGATTTTGGTGGTGGGGCAGAAATTGATCCCTCGGCTAAGAACTTCAATCTCTTCCAGTTGAAGGGTGTGGTCCAATAAGTTGGCGATCGATTTCCCCATGGTGGTAACGTATTCATCTGTGGTGCCAGGGGAGGGTTGGCTACTGCTGGTGGTGATGCCAAGTTTTTCCAGTTTCTGGTTCTTGGTGTGCATGTACATGGTGTAGTTCTGTCACCTTTTCTGCTTGGCAATGTCTCGTGACTGTACTGCTGTATCTTGAGCACAATGAGGATATAATATTCACATTGGGAAAGTAAACCATGGTCTCAAGGGGCACAAATGATAATCTGGTTCCCTTTAAACTAGATTTGCTGAGGAGGTATTTTGGGAATTTTTGTAAAATTGAACGTTATGTACCAAGAACAGGTTCTGGCAACCTGTTGCTGTATTTTCTGCTAATGTGTGCAAACAATTCGTAAGGATTCAAAACGGGTAGAAAGAAAGATTTGTATTTATTCAGTACTTTTCACAATTTTGCGACATCACAAAATGCTTTCAGTCAATTCTGTGCTTTTTTGATTCACTCCTGCAGGAAATGGATCAGTCAATTTCTGTACAACAGGGTTCCAATTAAAAGCAAGTGAATAAATAGTCTTAGAGTCATATGACACAGAAACAGACTCTTCAGTCTAACCAGACCATGCCGACTATGTTCCCAAACTAAAGCTAGTCCCACCTGCCTGCATTTAGCCCATATCCCTCCAAAACGTTCCTATTCACAAACCTATCCAAATGTCTTTAAAACATTGTAATTGTATCTGGATCCACCAATTTCTCTGGAAGTTCATTCACACACTAACCAGTCTCTGTGTAAAAAGGTTGCCCCTTGTGTCTTAATTAAATCTTTCGCCTCTGACCTTAAAAACATGCTCTCTTTTTTTAAACTCTCCCACCCGAGGGAAAAGACCACAAACATCGTGTACAACCTCAACATAATGTCCCAATTCCTATATTCAAAGCTTTGAGCAATGAAAGCAAGCATGCTAAATTCCTTCTTAACCATCCTGCCTACCTGTGACGCAAATATATGATTAGATCATCCATTTCAGTGGTGCTGGTTGAGGGATAAACATTAGCCACTTTGCAAACTTTCTTGCTCTTCAAATAGTGCTCTGGGATCCTTAACACCCATCTTATTGTTAAAACAAAATCTTCGATATTATAAGCATATGTTTCAGTGAAAGCTCATCTTGTTAAAATAAAAAAAAAAATCTGTCAAGCCAGATTTTAGTCTGGGATGTGATCTGTCCAGTAATATAAAGGGGTGGCACGATGGCTCAGTGGTTAGCACTGCTGCCTCACAGCAACAGGGTACCTGGTTCGATTCCAGCCTCGGGCGACTGTCTGTGTGGCGTTTGCATGTTCTCCCCGTGTCTGCTGAACTGGCAATTACATAATTCCTGACGGTTCGAGCATACATGTCAAGCTTAGGGCAGCAGATCTCCGGAGGGATCCAAATTGGCTCAGGTTTCCTCCTACCGTCCAAAAATGTGCAGTTCAGGTGAATTGGCCATGGTAAACTGCCCATAGTGTTAGGTGCATTAATCAGAGGGAAATGTGTCTGGGTGGGTTACTCTTCAGAGGGATAGTGTGGACTGATTGGGCCTGTTTCCACACTGTAGGTAATCTAATCATCTACCGAGGTTATAACAGTACTCGTCCCTCAATCAATTTTCCTGTCCTCCTAAATGAAAAATGTCACATCGAGACCATATAAATCACACCTGAAGTTGCTCCAAAACTGAATATATTTTAAAAGCATTGATGGCACGAGAAGACTAAGCTAGTCTGATCGAATCCATGGTCACACTGTTAACAGTTGTCCATACCACAGGAATAAGATCTGTTCCGAGTTATTTCCACAGTATCTTGTCAAAGTTGAAAATCTGGCCAAAAGGTCCAAACACTTCTTCATTTCCAAGATCACAAGAAGAAATATGTACTCAAGGCAATTGAGTCCCAGCCAACTCATCCATCGGGGCACCTAATTCTCCTTTCATTGCAGTTATTTTCAGATGAATCTAATGCATCACATTGCTTGATATGTTGCTGAAAATTCATTACTTGCTAATACTTATTTCCGACGTTGTAACCTGAATTTGTCCAGCAAGATAGAGAAAGGAGTCACTCAGAATGATGAGGAACAAATGTGGATTTTCACTGCTGGGCACTATATGGAGAAAACATTATTACAGTCTTGATCTGAGATGGGCAATGAGAAACCGAATGAGTGATTGGGTATTTTAACTTCAACAATAAGTAGCTCTTCAGTTCATTAATGTACGGCTCATGAGGTCCCCTGGACTGGTTTTGATTGTTGAGGAGATTGGTGAAGGAGTTTTCAAATGTTTCCTCTTGTTGGCCCTGACATTTTTCCTTACTTGCTTGACTCTCAAAGCGATTACATCATTACTGAATTTGTGAGGGACAAAAGTAGCAATTAGTAACAGTTAAAATGCACTGGCAAAATGGTCATGGTGTAATAGATATTATAGATGCTGTACAGGCTTGATGGGTCTTTTTCTGCCTGTGTATTCCTGCATATTCATTTGCCTGATGTTAGGAAGTTATATTTGTAAGGAGGTATTGCCATTTGAGCTAAAATGTCGGTATAGCCAGGGAGTGTGTCCAAAGGAAAGTTGATAATTTTCTGTGAATGGAAGGCAACTTGAGCTACAGGAAGTGGGTGTAGGTACGAGTGGTCAGTTTGTCTACGGCTGCAGTCTCATGGAGTGTACTTGATTGCTTAAAGAGGGAATTGTGGTGGGGGTGGGGGAGGCTGGAGGTTGTGTGTACAGTTTGAGAGTGGAATTTCCTAGCATTTCTTTGTTAAAATTTGTTTTCTTCTTCTTTGCAAATTTCAGGAGACTGGCTGGCTGATGATGGAGAGGAAAGGAGGATGTATTGGATGAGTTTGTTTTAGTGTTTAGGAGCAGCTGGCAGGACGGGAATGTTATAAATCATCAATCAAACCATCATTTTTCTACATGACCATGTGCAGTTTCACATTGAAAGGCCAGGAGTTATTACACGTCTGGATGGGATACCTCAAAATGTCAAACTTAACAGAAATAAATTGTAGTTCTTTCTTTCAATGTCACTGGGTCAAAATGCTGAAACTCCCTTCCTCACAGCACTGAAAAAAGATAGTTACTTTGGAGAACACATTGATCATCACCTAATAGTGTAATGGGATTGGTTCCTCTATCAGGCTGGACTGTGTCCTGCTATAGGAAGGATGTTGTTAAACTTGAAAGAGTTCAGAAAAGATTTACAAGGATGTTGCCAGGATTGGAGAGTTTGAGCTATAGGGTCAGGCTGGATTATTTTCCCTAGAGCATCGGAGGCTGAGAGGTGACCTTATGGAGGTTTATAAAATCATGAGGGGCTTGGATAGGGTGAATATCCAAGGTCTTTTTCCCAGGGTGGGGGATCCAAAACTAGAGGGCATAGGTTTGGGGTGAGAGGGGAAAGATTTAAAAGAGACCTAAGTGGCAACATTTTCATGCAGAGACTGGTATGTGTATGTAATGAGCTGCCAGAGGAAGTGGTGGAGGCTGGTACAATTGCAGCATTTAAAAGGCATCTGGACAGGTATATGAATAGCAAGGGTTTAGAGGGATGTGGGCCAAGTGCTTGCAAATGGGACTAGATTAGGTTAGGATGTCTGGTCAGCATGGATGAGTTGGACTGAAGGGATTGTTTCTGTGCTGTATGACTCTATATGCACTCTAAATGGATTGCAGCAGTTCAAGAAGACAGCTCACCTCCACCTTTTCAAGAGCAACTAGGGATGGGCAATAGATGGTGGTCCAGCCAACATGGATTAATATAAAACAAGAAAACTTCCGGTGAGGAGTGATGAACTGAATTCCCTTCTGTAGTGATTGGGATGAGGGCCAGGTGGATCACATTTCATATGAGGACCCTGATTGGGATGGTTAACCTGGGGCTAATCAGGGAGCCCTTCTGGCAGATATAAACAGGAGGTTGACAGAGCTTCCTCACTCGAGGGACTGGCTTTGAGCCAGCTGATCAGAGCCCATGTAAATAAAGGGTGACCTGGTGACAGGATACCAGCCTCTGTGCAGTTATTTTACCATCTTCACTTATCGGTCCCCTCAATTGGTCACAACAAGGCTTATTCGCAAAGATAGCCTCTTTCATGAATATCGTTCCACCAGACCAAACAAAGTCATCTTTTTGAAAGGAGCCAATTTAACCAGGCTTTCTTGAGTTAGCAAAAGGAGTTTATTAGTTATGCGTGTATGAAGTTTCCCCACAAACATTAATGAGCCATGGTCAGTGTTGATTGTACTCTTTCTCTACTCCTTTGAGAGCCTCTAATAACTGAGGGCTTCCTTCTATACTGTGGAGTACTGTTTCCGATGTGTGTTTGGTTTGCTGGAGAAATATCTGAGTGGTCCTTCTGTTCCAGGTACACGTTCCTGAAAGAGGGCTACCTCTGCTCTATGTTACTAACATCGACAACTACTTTAAGCATTGTTGCTGCAAACCCAGATTTGCTTATTAAAATGACCTTGAGCTTTTCAAAATCTTCTCCACCCCTAATCCCTTTGCTTTTCTCTGCAGTAGGTCTGTCAGTGGTGTGGTTATTATGCTGCAATTTAGAACGAACTTTCAGTTTACCTGCTTCATTTGAAGCATAAGGGAATACTCTTACTTTTGAGATAAAATACTCAGAACATCCAATAGTCTTCATGATTTGGAGATGCTGGTGTTGGACTGGGGTGTACAAGGTTAAAAATCACACAACACAACTCCAATAGTCTGGCTGTCTTTCTGAGTATTCGGCATGGTGGCTCAGTGGTTAGCACTGCTGCCTCACAGCACTCGGGACCTGGGTTCAACACCACCCTCAAGTAACTGTCTGTGTGGAGTTTGCCCATTCTCACCGTGTCTGCGTGGGTTTCCTCTGGGTGTGCTGGTTTTCTCCCACAGTCCAAAGATGTGCAGGTTAGGTGAATTATCCATGCTAAATTGCCCGTAGTATGCAGCAATGTGCAGGCTAGGTGAATTAGGGTTACAGAGATGGGGGTGAGGGGGTGGGGTTGGGACTGGATGCGATACTCTTTAGAAGGGTGATATGGGCTGAATGGCCTGCTTCCATACAGTAGGGATTCTGTAATGTCACCA
Organism: Chiloscyllium plagiosum; assembly: GCF_004010195.1. Classification (NCBI taxonomy): domain Eukaryota; kingdom Metazoa; phylum Chordata; class Chondrichthyes; order Orectolobiformes; family Hemiscylliidae; genus Chiloscyllium; species Chiloscyllium plagiosum. Next base: position 143,717,318 of record NC_057711.1, on the reverse strand, counting down.
CAATGCAACCATTTTATATCCACCACCTCCATGTACACTTGTTTCTTTAAGAGAGGTGAAAATTTCTTTTAAATTCAAAGAACTTGAGTTCTCTGCAAAAGCCTCCACTTGTTATGTCAGGTCCCAGAAGGAAATCTGGCCTGATTAGCACACCAGACTGCAAATTTGCTTTTAACAATCAGACAGTGAATTCACTTTATTTGTTCCCTCAGGAAAGCCTAGTTCAACTGGCTTTCTCTAAAATATTAGTTCATTTGTTCTGATAGAAAGGTACCTACAAGTTAGCATATCCTTTGTAAAACAACCTTTAGTGATGATCAGTGTTTAATTTATATATATGTTAAAATAAATCTTTTAGAGTTTTGATTTCGGTCTATTGGAATATAGGTATTGGCCTATTTTTGTGAAGGGGTTTAATAATGGACTCGGCCAGACTTTCTGCAACTATGATTTTAAACCAGTTTGTGCCTCTGAAAATATTAATGGAAATTCATAGAATCCCTACAGTGCAGAAGAGGCCATTCAGCCCATCAGGTTAGCACTGACCCTCTGAAGAGAATCCCATTCGGACTCATAAGCACCTGCCCCCACCCTCAGTTCAGTTTGTCATGCATTACATCTTTCTAAGTTCATGTCTTTGAAACTTCCTTGACAATAGGATCATGGCTGATCTAACATTTCTCATAACCACTTTCCTGCCCTTTCCCCATAACCCTACTGATCAAGAATCTGTCTATCTCAGCCTTAAATGTTCACAAGGACTCTGCCCCATGAATAGGAGGGTGACACTGTGGCTCAGTGGTTAGGACTGCTGCCTCACAGCAGCATGGACCTGGGTTCGCTTCCAGCCTTGGGTGACTGTCTGTGTGGTGTTTGCACATTCTCCCTGTGTGCAGGTCAGGTGGATTGGTCATGTTCAACTGCCCACAGTATTCATGGATGTGCAGGCTAGGTGGATTAGCTATGGGAAATGCAGGGATGGGGTGGGTCAGGGTGGAATGTTCTTCAGAGGGTCTGGATGGGCTGAATTACCTGCTTCCCAGGGAAGGAAGTGAGTCAATCAGTAAGATGTTTTAACAAAGCTGCATATTCCGCTATAAGGACACTTTTTTATCTGTAACTCATGGAAGCTGGGCTCTCAGGAAACTGAGTGAGTAAAAGTAGGCAAAGGTGTGCTGGATCCAGTAGAACTTTTGCAGCACTCGTTGTGAAACAGAAGTAATTGTATCAGGCACCCAAAGCTTTAATCAGTTTGTAAACACATATTCTCATTCCCCCCCCCCCACGGTTGCAATTTTTGCAAACTCCCCATTCCTTAGACATGGTCTCCAATTGTGGCCAATTCCCACCCTGCACTCTGCTACCTTCCTTATGGCTGCTCCTTGACTTCTTTCCCATCTGCCTGTCAATCAGGCTCACTGCCAGCCTTCTCCCAAGGCCTTGCAGTAGTTAATTTAAGTGGAACATTGGAGAAAGTTGTGTTTTCATGTCTTCCATTCCGAAATCCACCCCTCTCCACTCACTGCCCAGGACCAAGTTTCTGGTATCGAGACTGGCTCTAATGCAATGAGGGGTGCATTGGGTTCCAAGAGATCAATTGTGTTAGGGGACGCTCTGGGTACAGACAGACGTTTCTGTGGCCAGCAGTGAAAAATCAGAATGGTGTGTTGCATCCCTGGTGCTAGGATCAAGGATGTCTCAGAGGGTGCAGAATGTTCTCACGGGGGACAGGGGCCAGCAAGAGGTCATTGTTCAAATTGGAACCAACGACATAGGAAGGGAAAAGGTTGGATTTCTTAAGGGAGATTACAGAGAGTTAGGCAGGAATTTAAAAAGGAAGTCCTCGAAAGTAGTAATATCTGGATTACTCCCGGTGCTACGAGCTAGTGAGGGCAGGAATAGGAGGATAGAGCAGATGCATGCATGGCTGAGGAGCTGGTGTATGGGAGAAGGATTCACATTTTTGGATCACTGGAAGCTGTTTGGGGTAGAAGTGGCCTGTACAAGAAGGACGGATTGCACCTAAATTGGAAAGGGACTAATACACTGGCTGGAAGATTTCCTACAACTGCTCGGGAGGATTTAAACTAGTAAGGTTGGGGAGTGGGACCCAGGGAGATAGTGAGGAAAGAGGTCAATCTGAGACTGGTACAGCTGAGACCAGAAGTGAGTCAGTCAGGGCAGGCAGGGACAAGGTAGGACTAATAAATTAAACTGCATTTATTTCAATGCAAGGGACATAACAGGGAAGGCAGATGAACTCAGGGCATGGTTAGGAACATGGGACTGGGATATCATAGCAATTACAGAAACATGGCTCAGGGATGGGCAGGACTGGCAGCTTAATGTTCCAGGATACAAATGCTACAGGAAGGATAGAAAGGGAGG
>NC_057711.1:143704981-143712303 GCF_004010195.1 Chiloscyllium plagiosum | reverse complement strand
ACAAGGATGTTGCCAGGGTTGGAGGATTTGAGCTACAGGGAGAGGCTGAACAGGCTGGGGCTGTTTTCCCTGGAGCGTCGGAAGCTGAGGAGTGATCTTATAGAGGTTTACAAAATTATGAGGGGCATGGATAGGATAAATAGACAAAGTCTTTTTCCTGCGGTGGGGGAGTCCAGAACTAGACGGCATAGGTTTAGGGTGAGAATGGAAAGATATAAAAGGGATCTAAGGGGCAACCTTTTCATGCAGAGGATGGCACGTGTATAGAATGAGCTACCAGAGGAAGTGGTGGAGGCTGGTACATTTGTAACATGTAAGAGGCATTTAGATGGGTTTATGAATTGGAAGGGTTTGGAGGGATATGGGCCGGGTACTGGCAGGTGGGACTAGATTGGGTAGGGATATCTGATTGGCATGGACAAGTTGGACCGAAGGGTCTGTTTCCATGCTGTACATCTCTATGACTCTATGACTTCCTCAGAGTGTAACTATGTCTACTCTCCTGAGCCACCTACCTCTCTGGCTTCACAACTTTGAAACTTCTACCTTTAATGGCCCCAAACTCTTAGCATTAAAACCATACCTTTACTTTTTTTCACATCTCAAATTGCTGGTAACACAGAGGAAAAAGCAAAGTGAAGTGTAAAGTGTAGCTAAGTGACTTCAGGAAGATATAATAATCGAGGATTAATTGTATGTGTGATGGTCAGGCAAATGTTACTGTAGAAAAATACAAGGCAGTGAAATTTGGGCGGGAGATCGGGAGAGGACATGTGTGCTAAATGATTGCGCTAAGAGCACTTTAAAATGAGTGGAAGAGCAGACAGACTTCAGATATCAGATACACACACATATCAGACAAAAGTAAAGAAAAAAATTGATGAAACTGTTATAAAAGTTAGTTGGGATATTTGGTTATCCAAGCCAGGGAATAGAATAAAAACTAACAGAGGTAATACTAAACCTGAACAAAATCATTGACATGCCTTGCTTGGAATATTGTGTCCAATATTCCAGAACAATATGTTCCTGAACTCACAAAGTAACTGATCGCATTAGACTTGGTGAGAAATAATGAGCCTGAATCAGTCAGCGATTTGGCAGTAAAGGAACATTTAGCTCGCCCATTTGTGCTCTATTCTGATAGAATTTGACATTACATTTGAGAGGGAGATGGGTGAGCCATGAATTCAGGTTTTAAATTTAAAATTTAGTTTAGGAAGACCATGGATGTGGCTGAAATTGACCTCAGGAGTTCTGGGTAAAACTGTCATGGTTAAAAGGACTAATGAACAGGAGAAAGAAGCATTTGGTACAATCCTGAGACATATACCTGAAAAGCAAAGGTTAGATTAGATTACTTACAGTGTGGAAACAGGCCCAACAAGTCCACACCAACCCACAACCCACCCATACCCCTTCACCTAACACTATGGGCAATTTAGACTGGCTAATTCACCTGACCTGCACATCTTTGGACTGTGGGAGGAAACCCACACAGACACGGGGAGAATGTGCAAACTCCACACAGTCAGTCGCCTGAGGCGGGAATTGAACCCTGGTTTCTGGCACAGTGAGGTAGCAGTGCTAACCACTGTGCCACCGTGCCACCGTTCTGCATTCTTTATGGAATAACCTTCATCAGGAAAGGATGTGAGAGTTAATACAAAAGTAAAAGACAGAGTTCGAACGAATGCGAAGAACAGAAGAGATTCTATAGATCGGAGGAAATTTAAAAAACAGTAACGAGGTATTGAGGATGGTAAAAGCTACAGAAAGGGAACACAAGAAAAAGATTGCAAAAATATCAAATGTTAAATTTATCAACACCAAAGGTTTTCACAAATTTATAAAGAGAAAAGGGATGGTTAAAAATACAATTTAAAAAAAAGGTACCGTAGGACTCTGAAATACACATTTGGGATATTACAGTTGAAGAATTGCAGCCAGGATCCAGTTATAGAGTCACAGAGTCATAGAGATGTACAGCACGGAAACAAACCCTTCAGTCCAACTTGTTCATGCTGACCAGATATCTGAAAAGCAAAGGTTAGATTAGATTACTTACAGTGTGGAGATAGGCCCAACAAGTCCACACCAACCCACAACCCACCCATACCCCTTCACATAGTCCCATCTGCCACCACCTAATCGATATCCCTCTAAACCCTTCCAACCCATCCAGATGCCTTTTAAATGTTGCAATTGTACTCGTCTCCATCACTTCCTCTGGCAGCCCATTTCATACATGCGTACCACCCTCTGCGTGAAAAAGTTGCCCCTTAGGTCTCTTTTATATCTTTCCCCTCTCACCGTAAACCTGGACTCCCCCACCTCAGGGAAAAGACTTTGTCTACTTACCCTATCAATGCCCCTCATGATTTTATAAACCTCTTTAAGGTCAACCCTCAGCCTCTGATGCTCCAGGGAAAACAGCCCAAGCCTGTTCAGCCTCTCCCTGTAGCTCAAATCCTCCAACCCTGGCAACATCCTTGTAAATCTTTTCTGAACCCTTTCAAGTTTCACAACATCTTTCTGATAGGAAGGAGACCATAATTACACGCAATATTTCAAACGTGGTCTAACCAATATCCTGTACAGATGCAACATGACCTCCCAACTCTTGTACTCAATACTCTGACGGATAAAGGAAGTCATACCAAACACCTTCTTCACTATCCTATCTACCTGTGACTCCACTTTCAAGGAGCTATGAACCTGCACTCCAAGGTCTCTTTGTTCAGCAACACTCCAAGGACCTTACCATTAAGTGTAGACGTCCTGCTAAGATTTACTTTCCCAAAATGCAGCACCTCACATTTATCTGAATTAAACTCCATCTGCACTCCTCAGCCCATTTGCCCATCTGATCAAGATCCCATTGCAATCTGAGGTCACCTTTTTCACTGTCCACTACACCTCCAATTTTAGTGTCATCTGCAAACTTACTAACTTTATCTCTTAAGCTCACATCTAAATAATTTATATAAACGACAAAAAGTAGAGGACCCAGCACCGATCCTTATGGCACTCCACTGGTCACAGGCCTCCAGTCTGAAAATCAACCCTTTGTCTTCTATCTTTGAGCCAGTTCTGTATCCAAATGGCCAGTTCTCCCTGTATTCCATGAGATCTAACCTTGCTCACCAGTCTCCCATGGGGAAACCTTGTCAAACGCCTTACTGAAGTCCATCTGGATCACGCCTACTGCTCAGCCCTCATCAATCCTCTTTGTTACTTCTTCCAAAAAACGATCAGTTCTGGGATTTCCTACCCTAGTCCTGGGATTTTTGGTTTTCATTTGGGTCTTTTAGGAGTGCAGGGTGGTTCAGGTCATGAGCCCACAAGATACTCCTCATGACCTTCTGGCCATGCTATATCCCCCCACCAAAAGTATTATCCATCATGCCTCATGCTGAAATATGGCACATCTATGCCCATTCAACCATTGTACACTGTATAAAAATAATGAACCTTATGGTGATAGTTGCTGATGTAAAACAAAACTTTAAAAAGAGATTCATTTGTAACTTACCATGATCGTGAACCCACTATGCTTTAACAAAGTATTCCATTCAATGTAATCCAATATAAATGTCAAACATCTAGACTCTTTAACTTTCAATATCTGAAACCAGACTGCTCTTGAAAGCACTTAGGCTTGAGTAAAGGTACATTGTGAAATTGATCGGCCAATGATGTCAATTAAGCAGGGGCCTAGATGTTTTAGCTCTCCACTAGTTGTCTGGGCTTTCAGCCAGAAATCCACAATGACTCTTCATTGAGAGCATGAAAAGATGTAGGACAAATTCACCAGAATCATAACGGGGCTAGAAGTGTTAAATTATCAAGACAAACTGCAATGGCTGGGTTTATATTTTCTTCAGTGTAGAAGATTAAAGGGTAATCTAATTGTGGTGTTTAATGTAATTAAAGGATTTGATAGAATAGATAAACGATTTCCTCTGGCAAGGGAATCCAGAGCAAAGGGATATAATTTTATAATTAGAGCTACAGTGTTCAACTGTGATGTCAGGAAGCATTTCTTCCACACAAAAAGGAGTGCAAATTTCAAATATTCCTCACCCTACAGGGATGGGAGCAGAGTTGTGATAATGTTACTTGGTTTTTAACGTGGAGACCCAGACTAATATTCTGGAATCATGAGTTCAAATGGCATCATGACAGCTGGGGAATTTCAATTTAATTAAATAATACATCTGGGGTAAAATGATTCATTATTAATGATGGTGAAAATACCAAATTGTAAGAAAACAAACATACCTCATAGCCAAATATCCTTCAGGGGTTTGCTGTCCTTACTCAGTCTGCCCACGTGACTCCAGATTCACAATAATGTTGTTGGCTCACAACTGTTCTCTAAATTGGCCTATCAAATCACTTGGTTGTTTTTATCGACAACAATAAAAAAATCAAGTCAGAAATAAAGCTGACATATCACTAGGTATTAAGTTATGTGGTGTCATGTCACGGGGTGAACAATGCCCTCAATGTGAAGACTGACTTATCTTCCATAAGGACTGTGTGATCGTCCCTCCCTACCAATAGGTCCAAATAAAACAAAATAAATTGCAGATTGACATTCATTGATAAATCCAAACCTGAACAATTCATGTGAATGTGAAGGTCTGATGGAAACATCAACTGTACAGATGCATTCTAAAACAACCTTCTGAACGCTAGCCTGAAGTTTTGTTGGAATGTTATGGGATGCCATGTTGTGTTGTCGGTGAAAGATAATGAGAGGGTAAGGTAAAAATATTACAAATCCAGTGCTTTTAATATTGTACAAAAAGCTGTATCAAATATTGCAAGTAGTTATGTTCTTGTTCATACAGGGAAGGGGGAAGTCTGCTGTATTCTCAATATAAAACCCATGTGCCAACAATGACTTTGAGGACGTTAACGATGCAAATGGGCATTGACTTCCTTTTAAAGATTAAATTCTAAAATCATCTTTTTAAAGGAACTTAGCAAGAGACTGGAAACCAGTTCAACCAGCAGAGAAATGGAATATGACTGAACAACTATCTCAAGTTCAGGTTTGCTGACTCAGTGATGAAAGCCAATCGGCACAACATGATGGTTTTAAATGCTTATGTGTAAGTTTATATATTCAGATTTGGGTGAGGTGAGAGAGAAGAATAGATATTTCCTAATTAATCTGAACAGGGATGGCATTACACACCTCTGAATCAGGTAGGACTTTAACCCTGGTGTCCCAGCTCAGAGGTAGGAACACAAGAAGCCCCAAAGGAAAATAAGCTTACACATCAATCACATAATATGAGATGTAAAGTGCCATTTTGAACAGGAAGGATGGGTGAAGGAGTTAGAGATAAGGTCACAGCCTTTTGGTATTGTTCTGTGACCCATTGTGACCCAGTGAGACTCTATGGCAAAATCTTCATTCAGACTATCAATTCATGCCACAGTTCTGATTTATTTGTACAAGCTAAAAGCTTTTCTGAAGCTTGTCATATTTCCACAGTCCCTTTGCTAAAGACCACTTAACACTCTTCAAGAAGACCTTAGTCAAGCACAGATGGAGAATTTGGTTCACTAACTGCCACAGTTGATTCCTCCATTGGGGAAGTGAGATTTGCTTGGAGCAGTCAAATGCCAGGATTTGAGGAACTAAGAATTACATGGTCAGTAAAAGGCATTAAAATCAGGAATGTGTTCAACCATTTCTACTCATTGTAAAACTCTGAGATGACTCACTCACAGATTGGTGTCCATAAGTTGTGTCATTTACTTATGAGCTTTTGCCCGATGAATCTTGCTCCTAATGCTTTGAGTTGGACATCCTAGTCTCATCTTCAAGTCAGTGCACAGTTGGTCTTTCTCTCCACAGCTCCTCCAGCCTGGTGGCATATCCTTCAACCAACTCTGGCCTCCCTTTTGGAATTGTCAGCATAAACTGTTCTGCTTCACTTTAAAAGTCTACTTAAAGCCTGTTCTCTTCTCTCTTAATGTCCAGGCTCAAAATCTCTTCCTTTTCATTCTCCCTCAGTAACTTGTTATAGCAGGTAAGGTGAGAGTTACTGCCCTTAACATCAAGGCCATTTTTGAGTATGGTACCAAGGAACTTTAGAAAAACTAGAATCATTGGGAATCAGGGGAAAGCACTCCACCGGTTAGAGTCATATCTGGCAAAAAGGAAGATGGTTGTGGTATTTGGAGTTTAATCACCTCAGCCTCAGGACATCTCTACAGGAGTTCCTCAGGGTAGTGTCCTAGGCTCAACCATCTTTGACTATGACCTTTTCCCCATCAGAAGATCAGAAAGGATATGTTTGCTGTTGACTGCGCAATACTCAGCCGCATTTGTGACTCCTCAGATACTGAAATAATCCTTGTCCAAATGCAGCAAGATCTGGAACATAGAACATAGAACAAAACAGCACAGCACAGGCCCTTCCGCCCACGATGTTGTGCCGAACATTTGTCCTAGCTTAAGCACCTATCCATGAACCTATCCAATTGCCGCTTAAAGGTCACCAATGATTCTGACTCTGCCACTCCCACAGGCAGCGCATTCCATGCCCCCACCACTCTCTGGGTAAAGAACCTACCCCTGACATCTCCCCTATACCTTCCACCCTTCACCTTAAATTTATGTCACCTTGTAACACTCTGTTGTACCCGGGGAAAAAGTTTCTGACTGTCTACTCTATCTATGCCTCTGATCATCTTATAAACCTCTATCAAGTCACCCCTCATCCTTCACCATTCCAATGAGAAAAGGCCTAGCACTCTCAACCTATCCTCGTACGACCTATTCTCAATTCCAGGCAACATCCTGGTAAATCTTCTCTGCAACCTCTCCAAAGCTCCCACATCTTTCCTAAAATGAGGCGACCAGAACTGCACACAGTACTCCAACTGTGGCCTAACCAAAGTCCTGTACAGTTGCAACATCACTTCACAACTCTTGAATTCAATCCCTCTGCTAATGAACGATAATACTCCATAGACCTTCTTACAAACTCTATCCACCTGAGTGGCAACCTTCAAAGATCTATGTACATAGACCCCAAGATCCCTCTGTTACTCCACCTGACTAAGAACCCTACCATTAACCCTGTATTCCGCATTCTTATTTGTTCTTCCAAAATGGACAACCTCACACTTGGCAGGGTTGAACCCCATCTGCCACTCCTCAGCCCAGCTCTGCATCATATCTAAGTCCCTCTGCAGCCGACAACAGCCCTCCTCACTGTCCACAACTCCACCTATCTTCGTATCATCTGCAAATTTACTGACCCACCCTTCGACTCCCTCATCTAAGTCATGAA
>NC_057711.1:143699694-143702220 GCF_004010195.1 Chiloscyllium plagiosum | reverse complement strand
CAGTATCCAAAGTGGTATACTTATTGTTGAGGGGAACAACCACAGGGGATCCCTGCACTGCCTGCTTCCTCCCTTTCCCACCTCTAACTGTTACCCAGCTACCTCTGTTCTCTGGTGTAACTATGTCCCTGTAGCTTCTATCTATGACCCTCTCAGCCTCTCGAATAATCCTCAGTTCATCCAGCTCCAGTCTGTGAGGAGCTGGATGAACTGGCTGCACTTCCGTAACTATGTCCCTGTAGCTTCTATCTATGACCCTCTCAGCCTCTCGAATAATCCTCAGTTCATCCAGCTCCAGTCTGTGAGGAGCTGGATGAACTGGCTGCACTTCCCGCAGGTGAAGTCTGCAGGAGCATCGGTGGTCACCTCTACCTCAAACATCCTGCAGGAGGAACATTCCACTGCCTGCGCTGCCATAACTATACACTTAGTCTCCAAAACAAGAACACTGAGTAGCTTACCTGTTCAGCCGACTGAGTCCTGTTTTTTAGGTTAGAGGAGGAGGGAGGGTAGGAGACACTACACATGTAGTGTCTCGGGTTCCTTCTCCACTCAAACTTCTTACCTTCCCAGTAGCCTCTGTTGACGACTTCTGGGTTCCTGCTCCTAGTTGGAAAAAAAACAGACTGCGAAAAGAAAAAAAACGTTATCTCAGTTTGGACAATATCTCAGTTTGGGCTGACAACTGCCAAGTGGCATTTGCGCCACAGAAGTGCCAGGGAATGACCATTTCAACCAAGAGAAAATTGTTAACAGTTGCCCCTTGATTATCAGTCACATTACTATCACTGAATCCTGCACGATCAACATCCTGGAAATCACCCATTAATCAGAAACTGAACTGGACTAGCCATATAAATACTGTGGCTACAAGAGTAGGTCAGCTTAGCACTGCTGCCTCACAGCGCCAGAGACCTGGGTCCAATTCCCACCTCAGGCGACTGTCTGTGTGGAGTTTGCACATTCTCCTCGTGTCTGCGTGGGTTTACTCCGGTTTCCTCCCACTGTCCAAAAATGTGCAGGTTAGGTGAAGTGGCCATGCTAAATTGCCCGTAGCATTAGGTGCAGGGGTAAATGTAGGGGAATGGGTCTGGGTGAGTTGTGCTTCGGCGGGTCGGTGTGGACTTATTGGGCCGAAGGGCCTGTTTCCACACTGTAAGTAATCTAGTCTAAAACCTGAAGCTAATAAATCACCTTCTGACTCCCTAGAGCCTGTCCATCACCTACAAGACTCAAGTGAGAAGTATGATAGAATACTCCCCAATTGCTTTGAAGAGCACAGTTTGAGCAACACTCAAGAAGCTTGACACCATGCAGGACAAAGCTGCCCATTTGTTTGGCACCCAATCTACAAACATTCTTTCTCTCCACACTGACACTCAGCAGCAGCACTGTGTACCATCTACAAGACGGGTCTGCAGAAATTTTCCAAGGTTCCTTAGTACTAAATATACAACCTCCACAACCAACAAGGACAAAAGTGGCAGTTATACAGGAACACCACTACCTATAATTGTGTACAATTCTGGTCCCCATATTTCAGGAAGGATGTGGAAGCATTGGAAAAGGTACAGAGGAGATTTACCAGGATGTTGCCTGGTCTGGAGGGAAGGTCTTATGAGGAAAGGCTGAGAGACTTGAACCTGTTCTCATTGGAAAGAAGAAGGCTAAGAGGGGATTTGATAGAGACATACAAGATGATCAGAGGATTAGATAGAGTAGACAGTGAAAGTCTTTTTCCTCAGATGATGACTTCAGCGAGTACGAGGGGGCATAACTACAAATTGAGGGGTGATAGATCTAAGACTGATGTCAGAGGCAGGTTCTTTGCGCAGAGTGGTAAGGGCGTGGAATGCCCTACCTGCTAATGTAGTCAGCTCAGCCACATTAGGGAGATTTAAACAATCCTTAGATAAGCACATGGATGATTTTGGGATAGTGTAGGGGGATGAGCTGAGAATAGTTCACAGGTCGGCACAACATCGAGGGCCAAAGGGCCTGTTCTGCGCTGTATTGTTCTATGTTCTATGTTCTATAAGTTGCCTGTAAGCCACTCAACATCCTGATGTGGATGTACAGCATTGTCCTTTCAGTGTAGCTGGTCCTCACCCTTAACAATTTCTCCTTCGCCTCACCCGTAACAATTTCTCCTTCATGCTCCCGCGAGGAGGTTGAGCAATTCATCAACTCCACCATCACATTCCACCCTGACCTTAAATTTACCTGAACCATCTCTGAAACCTCCCTCCCCTTCCTGGACCTCTCCATCTCCATTAATGACGACTGACTTGACACTGATATTTTTTACAAACCCACCGACTCCCACAGCTACCTGGATTACACCTCTTCCCACCCTACCTCTTGCAAAAATGCCATCCCGTATTCCCAATTCCTCCGCCTCCGCCGTATCTGCTCCCAGGAGGACCAGTTCCACCACAGAACACACCAGATGGCCACCTTCATTAGAGACCGCAATTTCTCTTCCCTCGTGGTTAAAGATGCCCTCCAATGCATCTCGTCCACATC
>NC_057711.1:143695445-143699127 GCF_004010195.1 Chiloscyllium plagiosum | reverse complement strand
CCACCCTCCTCTCATTTATCTCTCCACCCTTCAGGCTCTCTGCCTGTATTCCTGATGAAGGGCTTTTGCCCGAAATGTCGATTTTCCTGCTCAGCGGATGCTGCCTGACCAGCTGTGCTTTTCTAGCACCAATCTAATCCTAAATCCTGGAACTCCATCCTTAACAGCATTATGGTTGAAACTTTGTTGCTAGAACAGCACAGCAGGTCAGGCAGCATCCAGGGAACAGGAGATTCGACGTTTCGGGCACAGGCCCTTCTTCAGGAATCTTCCTGAAGAAGGGCCTGTGCCCGAAACGTCGAATCTCCTGTTCCCTGGATGCTGCCTGACATGCTGTGCTGTTCCAGCAACAAAGTTTCAACTTTGATCTCCAGCATCTGCAGACCTCACTTTCTCCTTAACAGCATTATGGGCCTGCTGACATCAAATGCTATTCAAGAAGGCAGCTGACCACCAACCTCTTGAGGGCAACTAGCTCAGGCTGTGAATGCTGGCCCAACCAGTGAAGTCCATACCCCATGAATAAGTAGAGAATAAGACTTTTGTTTACTGTGGTGCACCCAAACAAATTGCTATACAATTTCAAAATATTTTGTTGTTTTGCAAAAAGTCATGAGCCAAAGAGAACAGAGAATTGTGGTCTTGCATGTTGGCATTTCCTCTGTTCCTTAAATAAACTGCTGGCTGCTCATTATTTGGAGTGAATCTATCTTTAACCACTGTCGATCTACTTCTGAGCAAGAACTATAGCTAACTGACTGAACGTAACTGAAGTGTTAAGGGTTGCTGTAAGTCATGCAATTGTTGAGCCGAATTTCTCAGACACCAGGGACCAAGTTAGAATGAGTCTTTCCAAAGAATTTCTTTATTTATTAACCATGTGTGCTGTTGGTTAACTAGAAATGCATCAATTAGCCAGGTTAAAAAGTCATTAGACCTTGCAATTCAAGGACAAGAACATTTTGGTTTCCATTTTGATGTCTGCATAAGACATGGCATTCAGCCACTGGCCAGAGCACATGCAGAATAAATCCAACACAATTCTGATCTCTGGTCTTGCTTAGCTGAGGTGACCCTCATGTCTGATTCTGGTTCTATCTTAACAACTTGCCTCTTAGCAAATATCTGCTGAAAGACTGGCATCCTTTTACCTAACCCCACACCTCTCAGACCCTGTCATGACATTTGAGAAGTGCAGTGCTCTATCACAGGGCAAAGAGGAGCAGATTAATATAAAATGAAGAACTGCAGATGCAGGAGATCTGAAAAATCAAAAATCACTGGCAAAACTCGGTAGGTTTGGCAGTATCTGTGGGAAGAAAGCAGAGCTAACGTTTCAAGTCCAGTGACTGACTCCTCATCAGAACTAATAGCAGCTTGGAAAGCTGGTGTTTATGCTGAAGGCAAGGTGGGGGAGGGCTAGGGAAGGAAGAGAGAGGTTAGCGGATAGGTAGAGACAGAGCGCAGAGAAAGCACTATGAAAGGGGCAAGTAAATGAAGGGATTATTGATGGCAGGTCAGGACATAAGAGAAGCTGAAGAAGTGATAATGAGAGCCGAGAGGGGGCAGAATGTGTAGGTAAGGCCGAAAGCAGTCCATATCATAACAGGACCTGGTGTGGTGGTGGATGGAATAAAATGGAAAACTGGAATTGATGAAAGTCTCTCAAGTTATTCAACTCAATGTTGAGTCCGAGAGACTGCAGGGTTCCCAAGTGGAAATTGAGATGTTCTTGGAGCTTGCACTGAGGCTCACTGGAACACCACAGCAAGCGCATGACAGTGATATTGGTGTGGAAGCTCGGTGGAGTGATGAAGTGACAGGTAATTGGAAACTCAGGGTCATTTTACAGACAGACCATAAGTGTTCTTCAAAGTGGTCACTCAGTGTGCCGCCTGTTTCCCCCATGTGGAGGAGACCACATTGTGAGCAGTGAATACAGTCGCCTAGATTGCGTGAAGTGCAGGTAACTCGCTGCTTCACCTGCAAGCATGATCAGGCTCTTGGATAGTGACGAAAGAGGAAGTAAACAGATGAGAGGAAGGTGCCATGGGGCTCTGGGGAGGAATAGTGGACCAGAGTATTCTCAGCATCCTGCTGACAAGGGTGGGGAGGGGAATATGTGTCTGGTGGTAAATCTCATTGACATCCATTTCCATAAGTAGGAGCAGTATTCCAGCAGAGCATTCTGGACTGTAAAACATTCACTGGTCACGATGCTGAAGTCTAGTTTACAATAGGGTTAGAAGAGAAGGCAATATGTGTCTGGTCAGGGCATCCAGCAGGAAGTGTGATCCTTTGGATGCAGAGACTGGTGAAGTGGCAGGTGAGGACCTGGGGATCCCTATCACTGTTGTGGGAGGGAAGAGAAGGGGCAAGGGCAGAAATGTGAGAGATGGATCAGACACAGCTTAAGGGGCTTATCAAACACAGTAGTGGGGAATCCTCAGTGAGGAAAAGATTGGAGATTTCTGAGCGCCCCCCCACCCCCCCCCCCCCCCCAGAAGGAGGCATCATCAGATGTGATGAGATGGAGAAACTGAAAGAATGGGATGGAGTCCTTGCAGGAAGCAGGGTGTGAGGATATATAGTCCAGGTAACTGCGGAAGTCGGTGGGTTTGTAACAGATGTTAGGGGCCGGTCTATCTCAAGAAACGGAAACAGAGGTGGGATCTTGCTATGCTCAGTCATCAAATACATGATTTGTCAATACAACATTGCAGCAAGCAGTCAGATAATATAGAACATAGAACGTTCCAGTGCAGTACAGGCCCTTCGGCCCTTGATGTTGCACCGCCCTGTCATACTAATCTGAAGCCCATCCCACTTACACTTTTTCATGTACATCTATATGCCTGTCCAATGACGACTTAAATGCACTTAAACTTGGTAAATCTACTACCGTTGCAGGCAAAGCATTCCATACCCTTAATACTCTGAGTAAAAAAACTATCTCTGACATCTGTCTTATACCCATTTCCTCTCACTTTAAAGTTGTGTCCCCTCGTGTTTGCCGGCCCCATACTTGGAAAAAGGCTCTCCCTGTCCACCCTACCTAACCCTCTGATTATTTTGTATGTCTCTATTAAGTCACCTCTCAACCTTCTTCTCTCTAACGAGAACAGCCTCAAGTACCTCAGCCTTTCCTCGTAAGACATTCCTTCTATACCAGGCAACATCCTAGTAAATCTCCTCTGCACCCTTTCCAAAGCTTCCACATCCTTCTTATAATGCGTTGACCAGAACTGTATACAATACTCCAAGTGTGGCCGTACCAGAGCTTTGTACAGCTGCAGCATAACCTCCTGGTTCCAGAACTCAATCCCTCTATTAATAAAGGCCAAAACACTGTATGCCTTCTTAACAACCCTGTCAATTTGGGTGGCAACTTTCAGGGATCTGTATGCATGGACACCGAGATCTCTCTGCTCATCTGCACTCCCAAGAATCTGACCATTAGCCCAGTACTTTGAATTCCAATTACTCCAAAGTGTATCACCTCACACTTGTCCACATTAAACTCCATTTGCCACCTCTCAGCCCAGCTCGGCATCCTATCTATGTCTCTCTGCAACCTACTACATCCTTCGTCACTATCCACAACTCCACCGACCTTAGTGTCGTCCGCAAATTTACTAACCCACCCTTCTAAGCCCTCATCCAGGTCATTTATAAAAATGAC
>NC_057711.1:143667269-143695430 GCF_004010195.1 Chiloscyllium plagiosum | reverse complement strand
CGTGTTGACTGTCCCTGATCAGATTATTCTTTTCTAGATGGTTATAAATCCTATCTCTTATAACCTTTTCCAACACTTTATCAACAACTGAAGTGAGACTCACTGGTCTGTAATTACCAGGGTTGTCTCTACTACCCTTTTTGAACAAGGGAACCACATTTGCTATCCTCCAGTCCTCAGGCACTATTCCTGTAGACAATGATGATTATGAAGATCAATGCCAAAGGCTCAGCAATTGCTTCCCTTGCATCCCAGAGGATCCTCGGATAGATCCTATCCGGCCCAGGGGACTTGTCTATTTTCACACTCTGCAGTATTTCTAATACCTCTTCCTTGTGAACCTCAATCTCTTCTAGTCTAGATGCAAGTATCTCTGTATCTTCCTCGCCCACATTTTCATTTTCTATAGTGAACACTGTCGAAAAATATTTATTTAGTGCTTCCCCTATCTCCTCTGACTCCACACACAATTTCCCAATATTATCCTTGATCGGCTCTAATTTAACTCTTGTCATTCTTTTATTTCTGACATACCTATGGAAAGCCTTAGGGTTAACCCTATCCTATTTGCCAACAACTTCTCATGTCTCCTCCTGGATCTTCTGAGCTCTCTTTTTAGGTCGTTCCTGACTTCCTTGTAACCCTCAAGCGCCCTAACTGAGTTTTCACGTTTTGTCCTAACGTAAGCCTTCTTCTTCTTCTTGACCAGGGATTCCACTTCCTTAGTAAACCATGGCTCACGCGTTCTATATCTTCCTCCCTGCCTGACAGGTACAAATATCCCAGATTCTATAGCCGAAAAACAAAGCCTAATGTAACACTTCACAAAGTTGATGAGAGAACAAAGAGTTGAAAAATTATTCTTCTTTGATCACACCAGAGTAGAATCAGGTAAGTTTGTGAAGTTCTTTGTTTCTGATAGGTTTCATGGCTTGTTCCTTTTAGAAAACCATGTTACACCATCTGGATGTACGTGGTGCTCTCCTAGTGGTTTCTGACAGCTGTACACACACTATATCTGAAGTTTGATTTGTGTATTTGCAGCTTGTTGTGTTTCCATTTCTTGCTTTCAGTCTTTTGTGATTGATCTGAAGAGTCTGATTTTATAAAAAAATATTGTACATAATGCTGTATGTGCTAGATCTGAGCATTCAGTACCCCGGTGGTCTACCAGGGTGGTGACTGGGATCTTTGTAGTGGTTTAGAGGCCGCATGTTCAGTCAGTCTGTGGTGGTCTGCAGGAATCTCCCCCTCCTTCACCACCCACTCACTCCCTGAACATTGCTTTGGAGCTGAAAACCAATCAACTGATCCAACTGCTGCCCCCTGGCGATTATTCCCTGTACTACAACATCTGGTCATTTTTGTCAAACTCAAACTTAAACATGTTCTCCTGATCTGTTTTACATTCTGAATGAACATTAACTGTACATGCTAACACTGCATTAATTTTGTACCCTGACGCTGAAGTATGTTGATAACATGACCTCTGGGCCTCACGAAATCTCATGTCATCAGTTCAAACTTGGGCAAGGAAATCTCTTGCTGATTACCACCCACCAACTGATGAATCAGTATTTCACCCTGTCCAACATCACTTGGAGGATATACTGAGAGTGGCAAGAACTACAGAACATATTCCATGTAGCAAAGTTATATGACCACTCCAAGACTGGCTCAGTAGTACCACCACTGAACAAGGCAACTTAGTACTAAAGGCTTTGATCACTGGGCAGAGTCTGTCACAGGAGTTGAGAAGCCAGAAAGAAGGAAAAGTCTGTTTGATCTCATCCTCACCAATCTACCTGGCGTAGTTGATTAATTCCATGACAACATCACCAGGAGAGACCACCTCACAGTCCTCGTAACGACAAGGTCCATCTTTCGCAGTAAAGATACTCTGCATTGTGCTGCATGACCATGTACAAAATGTGTTAGGTTTCAAATAGATAGAGCAACTTGACAGCGGGCATCCATGAGACACAGTGGAAAACAAAAAGACACTGAATTCTATTCAACTGCAATTTATACCTTCATGGCCTGATGTATGTTCCTCTCTATCATTACCATCAGCCCAAGGCACCAACCCTGATTCAGTGGAAAGTGCAGGAAAGCCAGGCCAGGAACAGCACTGGGAAGACCTAAAAATGTGATGTCAACCTGGTGAAGCCACCAAACAGGACTACTTCCATTTAAAACAATGTACACAGCATGCAATAGTCAAAGGTAAGTGATTCCACAACAAATAAATGTGAATTTATCTCCACATTTAGTGAAGTGGTGGTGGATAATTAAAGAACACATTAGAGGAGGAGTCTCCACAATTCCACATCCTCAATAATGGGGGAGCCCAGTGTAAAAGTAAGGCTGAAACATGCACAGCAATCTTTAGCCTGAAATACTGAGTGGATGATCCATCTTGGTCACCTCATGAGGTCCGCAGCATCACAGATTAGATTAGATTACTTACAGTGTGGAAACAGACTCTTCGGCCCAACAAGTCCACACATACCCGCCAAAGCGCACCCACCCAGACCCATTCCCCTATATTTACCCCTGTACCTAACACAATGAGCAATTTAACATGGCCAATTCACCTAACCTGCACATTTTTGGACAGTGGGAGGAAACCGGAGCACCCAGAGGAAACCTGGACAGACACAGGGAGAATGTGCAAACTCCACACAGTCAGTTGCCTGAGGCGGGAGTTGAACCTGGGTCTCTAGCACTGTGAGGCAGCAGTGCTAACCACCGGGCCACTGTGCTGCCCATGACTAGTCTTCGATTCACTCCACATGATATCAAGGAACACCTGGAGGCATTGGATACTGAAAAGGTTAATGGGCCCTGACAATATTCCAGCTACCTATCCCAGTACACCTACAATACTGGCATCTACTTGTCAATGGGGAAAATTGCCTAGTTATATCTTGTCCATAAAAAAAAGAATGAGGTCAACAAGACCAATCCGGCCAATTGTGGAGGGTTACACTGCTGGGTGAGGCCACAGGAAAATTGCACAGTTTTCGGGGCAAGGTAAGACGTGATGTCTAGAAAGGACAGGGAGGAGGGGCAAGTGTTACAAGGCAGTCCACAAGCATAGCCACAATAGGCAAAATGTCTTGCTGGTGCAAAACCCACATCAACTGTTGACCAGAAACCGACCTGCACCAACCATAAAATGTAATATGGCTACAAGGTCACTTCAGAGGCTGGAGGTTCTTTGGTAGTTAAACCACTTCCTGTCTCTCTGATGCCTGTCTGCCATCTACAAGGCACCAGTCAGCAGTGAGATGGAATATTCACAACTTGCCTGGAGGAGAGCAGCTCCAAGAACACTCAAGCTCAAAACTACCTTGGAGAAAGCAGTTTGCTTGAATAAAATAGAATAGCTTTTATTGACCTGTGCACGCGGATGAGTGAAGTGAAATGTTTGTAATGTCGCCTCTCTGCACCACCTTAGGTACAGGGTACCTAGGGACAGATCCGTTCCGTGTTTGTAATAGAAATGAAAATGTAAAGGAAAATTTAGCATAGGAATGCAAATTTTTAAAAGTACTCAACTTACTCAAAGTCCAGAATAAGAATAAAAGTATCTTTAAAACCTACTCAAACGATAGACTTTTTCACTGAGTCCCTGCCTGCTGGGCTCCAGAACATAAAGCTTCACTGCCTTCACATGCTGACCTCCGGGACTCCCCTCCCGGATTCGTCTCCCCGTCTGGCCTGGGCTCGGACTGCTCTCCACTCCAGGTTTCAACTCCTCTCCAGGCCCCGTCTCTCAGGCCAGCCCGGGCTTGGACTGCTTCCCACTTCAGACTCTGGCCAGAGATTCACCTCCGGGATTCGTCCCCAGTCTGGCCTGGGCTTGGACTGCCCCCACCCTGGGCTCAGACTGCCCCCACCCCAGGCTCCAGCCTGCAATTCCCCTCCCGGACCCATCTCCCAGGCCAGCCCAGGCTCGGACTGACCCCCACTCCGGACTCCAGCGCGCAACTCCCCTCCAAGACCCATCTCCCAGGAGGGCCTGGGTTCAGACTGCTGCCCATTCCAGGCTTTCACACACACACACACAAACCCTCCTCCATTCTGGCATGGTCTCCAACTCTTCTCCCAGGTTCTCTGGGCTTGGACTTGCCTCCATTCTCCATTCCCTCGGGTAAGTTTAAAAACATTGGGGGTGGGATAGGAGGGGAGAAAAGAGAACTAAAAAAGAAAGAAAAAGGAAAAGGAACAGGCGAAGCAGATTGACATCTCATCGACCACCTTCAACATTCATTCGCTTCACCACTGAGACAAAGGCGTAGCAATGTGTACAATCTACAAGATGCACTATAGTAACTCACTAAGGCTCTTTCGACAGCACCTTCCAAACCCATGACCACTTCCATCTCGAAGGACAAGGGCAGCAGATACATGGGAACACCACCCCCTAAAGATCCCCTCCAAGAAACTCACCATCCTAACTTGGAAATACGTTGCTGTTCTTTCAGCATCACTGGGCTAAATGTATGTGATTTTATCCGCTATGGACTGCAGTGGTTCAAGAAGGCAGTTCACCAACTGTTTCCAAAAGGCAGTGAGGGATGAGCAATAAACGCTGTCCGAGCCAGCTATGCTCACATCCCATAAATGAATGTGAAAGGTCCGCAGATACTGCACTAACATTATGCTTTGACACTACCCCACAGTTACACTTTAACATGACACTAACGCTATGACACTGAGCAAAAGATACACTCTGATTCTAACGTGAGAGTGCACACTAATACTGGAAGAATGTCAGTGTTTGACAAGACAGATTGGTACACTCTAACCTTACTAACCTTACACCTTAACACAGGAGGGCTGTTGTGGTATAGTGGTGGTGTACCCATCTCCGAGCCTGATGGTCTGCACCAGCTGTGGAGGTATGTTGTATCATTTCCTGACAGGTCGATCATAAATTTTTATACCCTGGCACTGCTGCAATGCTAAACTCGAGTATGCATTAATCACACACTCGTTATATTCTAATACTTTAACACCATGCCTGGACACTGTACCAGTTTTATATTTTGACAGCATCTAAATACTATATTCTACTCTTTTGAACAGAAAGTAACAACACCATTGGGTTATGTAGCAAAAATATAAATTAACAACTTAATGGAATCTTTTGTAAGGAAACGGAAGCTTCCTACATTATAATAACATTGTCCGAGATGATGATGCGCCTCAGCCCCTGTGGTGCCCACTGGTATTTAAAGACCTCGATCATACTGTCTGGCACCTGAATACTGACATAACCACAGAAGAAGGGCAGGTAGTCAGGAACAATGAGCTTCCTGACGGCCCGTTGCCTGGACTTGTCTTCCAATAGATCAGCACGGGTCTACAGTGCATCACAAATACCTGTGTTACATCTTGTCATGGGTGGCACGGTGGCACAGTGGTTAGCACTGCTGCCTCACAGCACCAGAAACCCGGGTTCAATTCCCACCTCAGGCGCCTCTTTGTGTGGAGTTTGCATATTCTCTGCGTGGGTTTCCTCCCACGGTCACAAAAATGTGCAGGTTAGGTGAATTGGCCATGCCCGTAGTGTTAGGTGAAGGGGTAAATGTAGGGGAATGGGTCTGGGTGGGTTACATGTCGGTGTTGACTTGTTGGGCCGAAGGGCATGTTTCCACACTGTAAGTAATCTAATCTAAACTCTAGCTCTGTTTTAGTCCTAAATTCTGAAATTACAAATCTCTGGATGGATATGCCATTGTTTTGCAGCCATACTCAGAACAACTTTACCTATATTCCACACATTAGCATCACAAAAACATCGAGTGGAAAACAAAAGTGTACTAAGGAGCAGTTATAAATTGTACACAGTATTCCTTCTAAGTCTGAAGAGTGTTTGTTTACTGCAGCACTGAGCTGCTTACCAGTTTGTAGTAGCTAGAGGCAGGCTGCTGACCCTGATGCCATTTTCTGGATGATCGTGGTGGGCATCACCTGAAGCCTGGAGGATCCAGGCATTCCAAGGACCTTCTGCCAAATCGCGAGAGCCTCCTACAGCATTCTGAGGTGCCAGCGTGATGGGTAGGGTGAGTGAAGGGGAAGTGGGAGGACCTGATGTCCCCATCAAGGGTGTCCAGAGAGGGCCCCCATGATGCAAAGACCTGCTGCCTAGAGGTCCATTTGAGGGACGCCATCTTCCCTGTTCATCTCTCGCACCAGCAAATCCCAGCAGAGGTCTTTAACAATGTAAGGACTTGCAGAATACACGTACCTCAAAAACCCTGAATGGGCTGCTGGGTCTGCTTCTCTATTAGCGTTGCGCATCTCAGTAGGAAGCGCCATGTTCTGCTCTGAGGGATGGTTGCACAACTCACTTGCTCTTTGGACTCCTCCATTCTTTGTGCCAGGCTCCATCAGATGTCAGACGTCTCCAGTTGGACATCCAATATTGGTAGCATAGGGATGACATTGGAAAGGTTTGGCTGTTTGGGTGGGTTGCCGTCATTTCTGCTCCTTCTGCACTGCACATTGCGGAACTACTCCCTGAGTAGATGACCTTCCTGGCATTGATGTCCCAGCCTCCATATTCCTTGCTGGATACCAGGATTGTGGTTGACATGATGTCTACCATGCATTCGTATTGCTGGCAGACACCTCCCAGTCACAATACATGTATCACTTCAATTGTTAAATACTCACATTGTCAAGTGGCTTTCTCACCCACTCTGATGGTGTGTAACCAGGTTACTCATCCTCTTCCTCACTGCTGCTAGGACCTACCCATACCACCCTGACAAACCCATCCACGGTATCCTCGTCAGAAGGGAGGTGTCCTCTTGTCAGCTCAGCGAGTTCCTCCACTTGCCGACAGCTGCCAGGAAGGTACACAGAAATGCACCAGTAAAGCACAGGACTGTTCAGATCTGACATTGCTGAAGGACGGTGGCTGTGAGTGAATCTCTGCAAGAATTTTAAGCCTCTCTCCACTGTATGAAGAGCTTCAGATGTAATGGGACCAGCTGGATGACAGTATGCCATTTGAGAGCAGCTCACTCGCAATTTTTATCCTTTCCGGGTCCTTCCAGATCTCCTTCCTGTCCAGTCCCCTCCCACCTAATATCATTCGACAGTGTTGATGTGCTTTTAAATCCACCTTCAGCAATATCTTGCATCTCTGAACCTGCATCCAAACCCAATCTGGACTTCTCTGTGAATATATTTGCCAAGGCCAGCCAGTACGTGATTGAGGATGGATGCTGAGAGTGGGCGAAAGGAGCCATATCCATTTCCACCAATTAGCGCAAGTGTCAAGTTCAAAATATGGCCACAGCCTTCACTGATTTTCCAAAGTGTACAGCTTATTGATGATATTTGTGAATTGGCCCTCAGATAAAGCCTTGATATTCACTGACCTGCTTTTAAGGGTTTCTCAGCAATCATAAAGTACTCAAAAAATTAGTTTAACTTACCTTAAGATAGACCAGGAATGTTTAATTCTTTCAATCTGTTAATTCATTTAAAAATGCACTATCATTTCTGATTGGATTAGTTGGTTATTTTTCTAAACATTTTTCTTGCCATTTCACTACTG
The DNA here is from genome assembly GCF_004010195.1 of Chiloscyllium plagiosum. Lineage (NCBI taxonomy): Eukaryota > Metazoa > Chordata > Chondrichthyes > Orectolobiformes > Hemiscylliidae > Chiloscyllium > Chiloscyllium plagiosum. The sequence continues at coordinate 143,687,848 of NC_057711.1, read as the reverse complement.
AACATCTTCAAACAAAGCACAAGTGTAGATTGTTAACTATTTTGGAATATATCAGTGTTGCATATATGTTTCCAATTTTCCTAAAGTCTTGGTGATGCAAGAACAAAGGTTACTTTAGTATTGGTTTCAGCCCAGTGCTCACTCTGATCCTGGGTTTGTCATTATAGATTGTGTTGAGCAAGGCCCACTATTATGGAATATTTCATTGCAGTACTGGTGCCTCCTTGTCTAGATTACACTTCAGATTGACATCTTGCATCACCTGCAGGTAATAATTAGATTAGTAAAGCAAAATGCAAAGGAATTTTTTTTCCAAATATTCCAAAACAGCTACACAAGGGCTTTGAAAGAGGGTCAAGATTCTGTCCATTCTTAAAGTACGTGTGGCAGCCATTTTGTGCACAGCAAGGTCCCACTGGTAGCAATGAAACAAATGATCAGTTTGTCTGTTGGTTGAGGAATGAATACCAGGAGAACTCTCTTGCACTTCTCTGAATAGTGCCCTGGCATCTTTTACCAGGGGCAAAAGTATTCTTGCTTAATGCCTCATTGAAAAGCTGGTGTGTCACTCCTCTGGTCTGAGGAAGGACATTCTTGCTATTGAGGGAGTCCAGCAAAGATTCACCAGACTGATTCCTGGGATGGCAGGACGGACATATGAAGAACGAATGGATCGACTAGGCTTGTACTCACTAGAATTTTGAAGAATGGGGTGTGGGGTCTCATATAAAATCCTGATGGGGCTGGATGCAGGAAGAATGTTCCCGATATTGGGGTTGTCCAGAGCTAGGGGTCACATCCTAAGAATAAGGGGTAAGCTGTTCCAGACTGAGATGAGGAAGAATTTCTTCATTCAGAGAGTTGTGAGCCTGTGGAATTCTGTCCCACAGAATTCATTAGATAGATTCAAGAGGGGGCTGGACATGGTCCTTGCGGCTAAAGGGATAAAGGGGTATAGAGAAAGTGGGAGTGGGATACTGAGATTGCATGATCAGCCATGATCACATTGAATGGAGGTGCTGGTTCGAAGGGCCAAATGGCCTACTCCAGCACTGATTTTCTATGTTTCTTGGTTACTGCGCTGTGCTGCCAGTCTAGAGTATGTGCTAATGTATGTGGAGTGAGACTTGAACCCATATATAATCTTCCTATTCAGGCAAGGGTACTTACACTGTATCATGATTAATTGGGATGGGTCACAACCTTACTGATTGGTACTAAAAGGTGGGAAGATTGCTCAAACCTCGAGAAAATTTTCACGTTTAAAAAAAAGACGTCTGTCACAGAGTGAACTACTGGGGGCATCACACAAAGAAACTAATGTACAAAGACCTCTTTCCTGCTCCCAATTCCCATGGCTTATGTTGGGACACCTTCTCCCAATGGATGTTCAGACTAAATCTCTCCACACATTATAAATGCTCTGTCTCAGAAATGGCGGATTTGCAAAGGTAAATTCAGCATTCCCAATTTATCCAAGGAATGCTTGTGATGGACAGCATCCAGTTTTCCAATTATTGACTAGCAGCTATCATTTTCACTCAAGGGAAAGTTCATTGAAATTCAGTAAATGAAGCAGGTATCAACTTCATCAAGATTGGCAGTGTAGGACTAACATATGGGAAGATCAGCGAGGTAAAAACAATGACTGATTAGATTAGATTAGATTAGATTACACTGCTCACCCATTGTACTCCATGCTACTTTCTCCCCACCCCCACCCTCCTCTAGCTTATCTCTCCACGCTTCAGGCTCACTGCCTTTATTCCTGATGAAGGGCTTTTGCCCGAAACGTCAATTTCGAAGCTCCTTGGATGCTGCCTGAACTGCTGTGCTCTTCCAGCACCACTAATCCAGAATATGGAAAGATCCCCACTCCCATTAGATTGTGGAGATAATCTGACAAGAATTTACAAGACGCTTCAAGATTTGGGGTCTCAAGAAAGAAAAGGCAGTAAAGATAATGAATGAAAAACATACTTGCAAATCTGTAGTGTTACTATATATTTCTCTCAGGTATTGTCTCATTTCTGGAGTGGGGCACTAAAGGTGACATGAAGAGCTGTTAACATTTCCCTGATAACGCAATCTGAAATTCTCTGTGTGAAGCTGTTTAGGAGATCAGGAATCAATTCCCAATGTGATTTTGACCCCAAGGAGTAACTGTAGTCTGGGAATCATAGAATCCCTACAGTGTGAAAACAGACAGAGAGAGAATATGCAAGTTCTACACAATCATGTGAGGCTGGACTCAAACCCGGGTCCTTGGCACTATGAGGCAGCAGTGCTAATCACCAAGCTGTCAAGTTACAAAGGAAAAACTCTTCCCTCTGTTGCAAAGACAGTTTAGTGATTTGTATGTTAACATAGAAAATATAGACTCCATAATCCAAAATTTTCATATATGCTTGAAACATTTGTGGGGCCACAGAGAAAGAGCAGGCAAGTGAGATTAATTGAAACGAATAACCTTCTTCTGTGTTGTCAGACGTTTATGAATTTAATTTAGTTAAACCATCAATATCATGGGGTAAAGTCAACATAGTACATTGCTTTGGACCAGAAGTTTGGAGATCTAATATTACATAAAGGAGGGTAAAACACAGGTCGAGTTGTATTCTGGATTCTAAACTCTATCAAGTCGTGCTTGCCTGTTACCACTTGTTCACTCACATTGGATTTCACTCTCCTTAATACTTCACTCTAAAATTCTCAAGCTTCATTTAAATCTTTCATGATCTTGTCCTTTTCAAAAACTGTAATTCCCTCTTTCATTCCTACAGCTCTCCTTCCAGAAGTGCACTCTCTTCCTTCACTCTTGGTCGCTGTGCCTAATGAGACCTCATGTTCTGGACATCTCCTCCTAAATCACTCCATCTCTCGCTTTAGTCATTTGAGATCCCTATAAAAGCCTCTGCTCTGAATCCAGGTTTTACCAACACCTAATGCTCGCCATTCACCTATGGTCTGATTATCTTCTTTGAAGCACATTGGGATGTACCTCATTGTTAAAGGTGCTTTATAGCTTTTAAAAACCATAATACTATGTGAATCTGAACTGTAAAAGGATAGGTTCCATCAGATTTCTAATTTAGATTTTCACTTTTATCTGTGGAATGCTCACTTTAAGCAATGATTTCTAATCTAATACCTCAGAACATCCCAATTGATGTTACAAGTAAAAACTAAGAAATCATCAAATCTTCATTCATCAGGGTGACCTTGAGAGGGCAAGGCAGTGTTCAAGTAGAATTCTGTTACCATTTAGGGGATTTTTATCAAATTTTCCACCTTAGACCAGCTTGCAGCAGTAACAGAAACTAGCACAGGTTCAACTACAGCTCAGTGGCATTTTCAGTTACATTGAAGAATAATTAAGTGAGACATTGTTTTTTGCTAATTATATTTTTGTGTAAATAAATGTTGATTTGTAAACTTTGAAAGGTTCATTTGCATTGTTTACATGTGGCATTCCAATATGTACAGACATGCATGCACGCAAACAGAAGCGTAATTACAACATTCACACTGACATTGACAAAAAAAACTACCCACAAACAGATTCTCTTCAGATAGTAGAAATTAAAAAAACAGAATGGACAGGAAAAAAACAAAGTAGAAGTCAAGATCTGTGGAGATATGATTAATGATCATTTTCAGCAGTGTAGCAGTTGGGACAATTGCCACCCATAATTGCAGTCCTACATTAGGAGCTGATGTGTGGACTCTTCTCAACATCTATTGGAATAAAATCAAGAAGAACTTAGTTTTCTGCACTTATTACTGCATTTGACACAATGATCTGAAAAATGGCCCCGAATGTGGAAGACGAGAAAAGCCCATAGTACCCCATAGATGTTTCACAGGTTCAAGATCAGAGAGTTTATTTATATTTTACTAAACCAGTTTACAAAACAATTAACATTTACAGCTGTATACAGAGAAACAGAAATTTTACAAGGGAGAGGAATAGCAAAGCCAGGCCCCAAACCCTTGCTGTTCAACTGGTTTTCAGGGAAACGAGGACAAACCTCAAATCCCAGTTTCAATCAGAGAGTTTATTTAATGCGTCCCCTTCCAGCTGGAAATGATTAACTAATCTCCCCTCTCACTTTGATCATCCAGTCTGTCATTATACCAGAGGCCTTTTGTACTTTTTTCACCTTTAGAAGGTTTAAGAAATCTTAGTACAGGAACAGTTTCACAGAGCCTCCCCTCCCAAGCGATTTTTTTTTAAAAAAAATCATTGTTGATTATCTCTTCCACTGGAGGGAAAGAGCAGTACATTTTGGTTACAAAGTCACTGTACTCAGCTGATGAGACAAAGGAGCAGAGGTAGCCCATTGAGTCTGCTCGACAATTAGAAAGTTTGATGAGGTAACATTGAAGTAAAATTTTAATGTGTCTTCCATTTATTGGTTGGGGTTCCTTCAGACCATTCTGAGATTCCCTGCTTGATATTCATGTGAGTAAAGCACATGTTCTGTTGTCAATTCAATGTAATTTGAGAGGTGTGTTGGGAGATTATTACTGAAAAATCAGTCATTCTTATTATTGGTAATTCATGTTTATATTGATGCACTGTGTAAAAGATGGAGGACATAGAACTGTTTGGACATTTTCCAGACTGAAAAGAGATTTTGCCACATGGTTTCTTGGAAATGAAGGAACAGCAAAGAAGGTTACCTCAGAGTACCACAGGACTTTGACCAGATGGGCCAATCAGCCGAGATGTGGCAGATGGAGTTTAATTTAGATAAATGTGAGGTGCTACATTTTGGAAAGGCAAATCAGGGCAGGATCTATACACTTAATTGTAAGGACTGTTGCTGAACAAAAAGATCTTGGAGTGCAGGCTTGTATACCCTTGAGTTTAGAAGACTGAGAGGGGATCTGATTGAGATATATAAGATTATTAAAAGATTGGACACTCTGGAGGCAGGAAACATGTTTCCACTGATGGGTGAGTGCCGAACCAGAGGACACAGCTTAAAAATACGGGGTAGACCATTTAGGACAGAGATAAGGAGAAACTTCTTCACCCAGAGAGTGGTGGCTGTGTTGTGGAATGCGCCCCAGAAGGCAGTGGAGGCCCAGTCTCTGGATTCATTTAAGAAAGAGTTGGATAGAGCTCTCAAGGATGATGGAATCAAGGGTTATGGAGATAAGGCAGGAACAGGATATTGATTAAGGGTGATCCGCCATGAACATATTGAATGGTGGTGCAGGCTCGTAGGGCAGAATGGCCTACTCCTGCACCTATTGTCTATTGAAGAAGGCATTTGGTATGCTTTCCTTTATTGGTCAGAGCATTGAGTATAGGGATTTGAGGTCATGTTGCAGATGTACAAGACATTATTCGGTGTTGGACTGGGGTGTAAAAAGTTAAAAATCACACAACACCAGGTTATAGTCCAACAGGTTTAATTGGAAGCACACTAGCTTTCGGAGCAACGCTCCTGATAAAGGAGCTCCGAAAGCTAGTGTGCTTCCAATTAAACCTGTTGGACTATAACCTGGTGTTGTGTGATTTTTAACTTTGTACAAGACATTGGTTAGGTTACTTTTGGAATATTGCGTGCAATTCTGCTCTCCCTCCTATAGGAAGGATGTTGTAAAACTTGAAAGGGTTTGGAAATGATTTACAAGGGTGTTGCCAGGGTTGGAGAATTTGAGCTACATGAATAGGCTGGGGCTGTTTTCCCTGGAGCGTTGGAGGCTGAGGGGTAACTTTATAGAGGTTTATAAAATCATGAGGAGCATGGACAGTATATAGACATGGACTTTTCCCTGGGGGAGTCCAGAACTAGAGGGCATATGTTTAGGGTGAGAGGGGAAAAATTTAAAAGAGACATAGGGGGCAACTTTTTCACACAAAGGGTAGTGTGTGTATGGAATGAGCTGCCAGAGGAAGTGTGAATGCTGGTCCAATTACAACATTTAAAAGGCATCTGAATGGGTATATGAATAGGAAAGGTTTAGAGAGATATGGGCCAAATGCTGGCAAATGGGACTAAATTAATTTAGAATATTTGGTTGGCATGAACAAGTTGGACTGAAGGGTCTGTTTCTATGCTGTATCTCTCTATGACTCTAAGTAAACAATTTAGTGTGTGCTATGATTTGACTTTCTGTCTGTAATAACTCAAATCACTTTGAAAAACAAGATGAGCAATGTTTTTAAAGAGGTAAGAGATCGCGTTTACAACCATTAACTGCTGGAAAACCCATCTTTGGAAACCAAAATGGAGGTCTCCGTTCTTAAGTTGCCTGGCAAACCTTTGTGGATATTAATTCTGCTTTCACAGTAGTGGGAAGAGTGGTATACGGTCACCATTACAAAGAAGCAGAGCGGGAAGGAGTGAACTGCAGTGTCTGCTTTCAGCTGGAGAGGGACTTACAGTAAGTGGTGTGACAATACCGTAACTTTAAGAGTTGTGTTTTGTCCTGGTTTCTTTTAGACAGAGACTGGGGGATGGGTGACATGTAGTCTATGAGATGATAAACAACTTGTGAGGCCTTTTTAAAAAAGTCTGAACAATAGAAGCAGCCTGAGTAGGTGTGCTCAAGCTGTCACACATCCAGGATTTGTAGTTAGCTTTCAGCAATTGTGGCTGGGGTCTCATCAGGGCCTGGACGGCAGTGAATCTCTCCCAGCTGCTACATTCTGTCTCTCTCGCTTTCTGAGTTTTCTCTCAGAATTGTCTTTTTTAATACTCCTTCCTCCTGGATTGGAGAACTGCATGTAAGGAAATCTGTTTTCTGATTTTGCTTTTTGCCATGGGGTGTGCTTATGGGATGTTACTATATTGGAACAGTTAAGTAGTAATAGTTGCTCTATTATTCCATTACGTTTTCCAATAGAGTTGTTATCCTGAATTCTACTTTTCTTTGTTATATTTTAACTATAGAGGAACCTCGATTATCCAAACATCGATTATCTGAATTTCCAAGCAAGATCGCAAGGTCTTGATGCTTGGCTAAACAGTGTTATCCAGCATTCGATGAACCAAACAAAAATACTTCCTGCCCATGTCATTTGGATAATCAAGATTCCTCTGACTAGTGTTTGAACAAACTGTGTTTTGCTTAATGTCAAGTAGCTTGACCAATCAAATTGCATCTGGAACCTAGCACCTTACATTTACCTTTAAAATGAGAGAAAAGTTTGGGTCTAGACTACCTTCTTAAAGTATTTTGGATGGGGTCTGCTTGGTCCATAACAGTGGGGAAGGATCCAGTAGTTGTGGTCCATGTAGACACATAATTAGAACTAGGAAAGAGATTCTGCAAAGCCAGTATGTGGAGTAAGACATCGAATTAAGGAGCAGAACCTCATTAGTGATAAGATGGAAAGCTGTTTAACACACCAAACGAAATGTGAAAATATAAGTATTTGGCATTCTAAATAACACAGCACACCTACTGGTCTAGGAACAGAAACCTTATCTGTGGACATTAACAATCAAAAAATATTCAGCCAAATAGTTGTACATTCCTGAACAAAAGGAATAGATGTGAAATATTCTAGATGGTTATCAGCTTCATGTCCTGGAAGGTGCAGACAGGTCACACAAACCATGTAGTTGTCACTAGGACCTTTTCAGTATCAGTTCACTCAAGAGATGTCTGGAAGAAATCTTCCAGAAACCTCTCGGGAAAATTGCTGCATCTACTGTTCCAGCTCTCACACTGCAATCTCAGTAAGGTTTCTCCACAGGATGAGAAAGAATGAGTTGTGTGGGCTTCTCTCTGAATAACAAAAGAACCCAAACTCCTGACAGCCAGAAACCCAGACATGTGATTTCTCTGTAAACATGTTCAAGCAGTACCATTCCCTAAAGGATTTTGGCTGTTCATTTAATTTAACTGTTGTTTCCAGTCAGTTAATTTTTAAAATGTGTGAAATGTCCTTCGAGTAACTTTCTTTTCAAGTAACAAATCCAAGTATTTCCTAGTCATTCAAATGAACCAATTTTCACAATTATTTACATATGAAGCCTCAAGAAGATATTAATAATATTTGTCGAAGATATTAATCTTTAACCTGACTCAGGCCTGTACCCAGAGCACTGTCCTCTGCTGACTCTAAACTCCGACAGCCGGAATTCCTTATTTCAGGAATATTACCGTGCATTGTTAATGCATACTTGATTTGTGCTACCCACTCCAGTAGAATATTGTTCCAACTTGGAACATAGCAGACCTTGGAGCAATGTATTGTCAGAAGCAGGGAAGAGCACTGTGTGTTTGTAGGTGTCACTGGACAAGACAGATGGGGCAGTACGATTGTATGAGGAATGATGGTGTTATTTTGAAGAAGTGTCTCACTTGGTTGCTGGTACTTCTGCTTCTAAAAAGTATTGACTTAGCACAGCTACACTGCGGAATGTTTGGCTCTGTTGTTTTTTTCCACATTATTGCGTAAAACTCAAGGGGAACTAGGCTTTTCTCTTCAAGTTTCCTCACAGTTTAAAAAAAAGCAGCATCCTAGTATTTTGGGTGAGTTTTACTTTTGTTTTCAGCATAAGAGTTTAAATAAAACACAAGTCAAACAGTAGCAATCCCATGAAGCTAAGTCAGTCTTGTGTTGACAAAGCTGAATGGAAGGAGCTAAAAGTTTCAAAGTTGAGCGGAACTGTGGTTTTTAACTAAATGTCAGCTGCTTCATTTCTACAGAAGTAATCATTCTTTTTACAGATAGGATTGAAAATCAGTAAAGCACTTCAAATGACATTTTGAAATGTTATCATGGGGAAATTAATGGCAAACTTTACAAAATAAATTCCCCTAACATTATGCAGAAGGGAGGAGCTACTTTGGGTGGATTTTTCTGTGCCTTGTGGACAGCAGTGAACAGCATAGACAAACACAGCAAAAATAAAAAACGTCAGGATCTCAAGGTTGAAAGCATTTTTTCCAATCTTCTCTTTAATGTTTAAGCAAAGTGTTCAGAATCTTGCTAACGCCTGCCTTATTTCCATGCATTTGCATATCACTAGTGACCCAACATACCTCGGGGTAGCACAGCTTCTACATGGCGGCAGTTCCTGACCTAAGATCTGAGTGAAACTGAGTTAACGTTTTGAGTCTGGTATGACTCTTCTTCAGAATGTTAACTCTGTTTCTCTCTCCACAGATGCTGCCAAGCCTGGTGAGTTCCTCCAGCATTCTCTGTGTTTGTTTCAGGGATTCCCAGCATCTGCAGTATTTTGCCTTTATATGGAAGTCTGAGCAGTTACCTGCTCACAGTAGTTCATCACTTGCTTCTGCGGGTCTTTTTCAACCCTACCTTTATCGCAGCAGCTCTGCATGCTCCATGGGCACTGTCCTCCTCCACCCATTCAAGTTGGCATCAATAGGCCACCAGTCTTATCACATCATGCCTGCACTTTGTACGACTCTCACACCACATCAGCCCTTCAGGACTTCATTATGAATGCTTGGAGACCTAGGAGTTGTGTCCCTCTAACAGCTTGCTTTACATGCAGGGACACACATCTACCTCATGCATCTACACAGGCTGCGTTTTTAAAAAATCAATTCATGGGCATTGCTGGCTGGGCCAATGTTTATTGACCATCTCTAGTTGTCCTTGAGAAGGTGGTAGTGAGCTGTCTTCTTGAACCACTGCAGTCTATGTGCTGACCCACAATGCCCTTAGAGATGGAATTCCAGGATTATGACCCAGTGACAGTGAAGGAATGGGAATATATTTCCAAATCAAGATGGTGGGTGGCTTGAAGGGGAATGTGCAGGGGGTGGAGTTGCCATGTATCTGCTGCCCTTGTCACTCTAGCTGGAAGTGGCTGAGGGTTTGGAAGATGCTGTTTAAGGAGCTTGGTGAATTTCTGCAATGCATCTTGTAAATAATACACACTACTGCAACTGAGTATTGGTGCAGAGGGGGTGGATGCTTGTGAATGTGGTGCCAATCAAGTGGGCTGCTTTGTCCTGGATGGTGTCTAGCTTCTTGAGTGTTTCTGGAGCTGCACCCATCAGGCCAAGTGTGGAATATTCTATCACACTCCTGACTTGTGCCTTGTAGACTTTGGGGAGATAGGAGGGGGAAATCATTTGTGAACATTTCCACTTCTGACCTAATGAAAGAAGGAAGTCATTGTTGAAGCAACTGAAAATGGTTGGATCGAGGACACCTCTGAGGAACTCCTTCAGAGATGTTTGATGTCCAATAAACAAGGCCATCTTGCTACTTGCCAGTTATGACTCCAACCAGTGGAGAGTTTTCCCTTGATCTCCACTTGACTCCAGCTTTGCTTGGGACTTATCGTCACACTTGGTCAAATGCTGCCTTATTGTCAAGAACAGTCACTTTCATGTCACCTTTGTCATTCAATTAATTTGTTCATGTTATTTTAACCAAGCCCAAAATTAGGTCAGGAGTTGAATGGCCATGAGAATCTTAAAGGAGAAAGTGAGGTCTGCAGATGCTGGAGATCAGAGCTGAAAATGTGTTGCTGGAAAAGCGCAGCAGGTCAGGCAGCATCCAGGGAACAGGAGAATCGACGTTTCGGGCATTAGCCCTTCTTCAGGAATGAGAATCTTAATCAAAGCATCGGGGAGCAGGTTATTGCTAAGCAAGTGCTGCCTGCTAGTACTGTTGATGAAACCTTCCCTTACTGTACTCAATATCGCCACTGGAATGACGTAATTGCTCGGGTTGGATCTGTTTTGCTTTTACTGTGTAGGACATAATTGTGTAGGACACATGAAAATGTTAGGCAAAAGTGAGGACTGCAGATGCCGGAGATCAGAGTCAAGATTAGAGTGGTGCTGGAAAAGCGCAGATCAGCATGGTCATTCCTGATGAACGGCTTTTGCCGAAACGTCAATTCTCCTGGTCCTGCCTGACCTGCTGTGCTTTTCCCGCACCACTCTAGTCTTGACACATGAAAATGTTGTTGATGTAATACAGCCGTGGGGACAGACAAAGTGTGATTTTAGTGGATATGAGAGCTGTCAGACGTGCTGCAGGAGAGGTGGCGAGGTGTCCCAGTGAGTGAGTAGAAAGCACAGAGGACAGGAATGGTTAGTTATTTTGGGACTTAAGACATTTGAAGCATTTTATTTTACTGAGAATTGCACTCTACGAGCCTTAGTGAGAGGCGTGTGCAGTGGCAGAGTTAGAGGCAATGGTGTCCCTATGAGTATGAGGTGGAGGAGGGTAGGTGGTGGCACACCCTTGCAGAGCACAGATCATTGACCTTCTCTCTACCTGGCTGGGCACTGCATTTCACCCAGGACCCTGCAATGACCTGGGTTGCCATTTGATGCAGGCTGGCTGAGTCCAGTGATGTGACCTTGTCAGCACAATATAGCACTGCCCCCCTCTCCACAAGTCCATTTGCCAGCCCACCCCCGATACCTCTTGGTGAACCAAGCAGCTAACTTGAGTTTCTCAGCCATTTCCTTGGTGCAGGATCCACTGGGTTTATGGCAGATCCTGGCTAGCAGTATCTGAAATGTTACAGTGTCGATGGCATGAGCATTCCAAATTCCCAGCAGCGGCCAGCAATGCTACCTCCTGCATGATTCCACAAGATAGTTGCTGTAGAAGGCTGGTAGCATAGTTAATAAATTGAAGAGTGGGAGATTGCATCAAAAATATTGCTTGAGCCATGGCAGATTGGTCATCATGAATCTCAACTGAGAAACAACTCTGTGTATGAAAGAATTTGGAAAATTCAGCCCTTCAAGATGAAACTATTGGAATGGGGCTTAAAGGAAACGGGAAGTGCAAGGAATTTTCAGCAAATCAGTAGAATTTGAGTAGAGAGAATGAGAGGTTGGGCTGTTTCATCTCGAGAACTGATATTTCCACCACCATCATATATTGGACCTTATTTACATTGAGCCACATGTACCATGATGCCTGTTGGGCCTCTCCTAGGCAGCTTGCTGGTGAAGACCACTGGAACTTCAGATCAAAAGTCTATTGTCAAGTATGTCCCAGGAGAGAGTGAGTAAGCTTTCAGGAGGGACGAGTGGTAAATATCGAGGTTGTGACCAGGATTGCCCTTCCCAGCTACACAGTATAACACCATAACTTGCTAGTGGTGGCCTGCACCAGTCCCTTTGGGGACCTCCTGTTAGGCTACACACAGACTTGATTTACCTGAGCCATCTTGACAAGCTAATACAGAAGGGAAAAAGTGGGCTTCATGCTTTCGCATATTAATGTCCTAACCACCATTTTAGGCCTGGGTGGGATGTTTTGGTTTTGGTACTTATATGAATTTTGTTGGCAGCACCCATTTGATTCAGAATCTGCTTTCCTTCCGCTATATTTGATATTTTGCACTACTTTGCATCCTGTAAAACATTTACACAACATCACCAAATGGCCACTTCTCTGCTTCAAGTTGGACCCTGCTCTCCTTTTAAACTCACCCAATACAGGGTCTGCCCTTGTCTGTTCTCTCCACAGATGTCGCCTGGCTTGTTGAACTTTTCCAGTGTTTTGCTTATCTCTCAATAAATCCCTTTGAAATTCCTTTCAAGTCTTTTTCGTTGGATTGAAAGCAAATTAATCATTAGTGACACACAAGTGTATTGTGAAGTAAATAGAAAAAGTTCTGCCCAACATGTAAGATCCACTGTTTTCTTTTTGAAGTCTGTGCTTTGCCACATTACACACTGACTGTATTGGTTAAACAGGAAAGAATATTTAGTGGTCTAAATTACACAGAACAGTATTTGCTTCTGGCTAATCGGAGTGCACATGGTTTGTGCAGCATGTGATGAAAACCACAGTATTGCTACATTTCCCGTGATGCAAGTTCTGTGGTTTTAGACAAGCTTCTGCTTGTTCTTTCTGACATCCTGAGTGTCAAACTGTGATAAAAAAAACAGCCTGATCTCAGTGTGAGCACAGCCGCACACAGAGAATAGAGTGGGGGAGAGCTGGGGGTAAGAGAGAGATTGTTTTTTTCTTAATTTAGGTCACTAATAGAAATGTACACTGTTCACTTCCATATGTACGTTGTTTCATTCACCCAACCATACATTATCTGTAGTCAAGACTGGTTGGCAATGCAGCCTCTGTTCCTTAAAGGTCATAAAAGAACAAGTTAGATTTTTTTTTTAATGACCATTCAGCAAATTTATTCATGGCTATCCTTTCGCTGTCAGGTCACTGCTTTCATAACTTACCTTGCTGAGAATTAAACACTGGGTCTTCTCTTTTAGTCAAGAATCATCAGCTCAAAGTGACAGTATCAGCCCTGAGCAACATGGAAATCTACATCGAAATAAAACACTACCATATTTCCAAAGCAAAACTGCAACCCTTAACAAGGTATTTTCTAATCAAAACCGATACCCACGAAACAAAATCCACCTGAACACTTGAAACTGAAATTCTACTGTAACCCCGAAACCAGGTGCCAACCTACACCCAAAGAAAATACTACAGTACTCTTTGACCAAAGCATTACTAATCCCACTGTTCCTTCTGAATATTTGTTGTTGTGCCCAGCTTATTGACTAATATATTTCAACCCTTTAAATATTTATACACAGCCACAAACACATAGTAAGTTAAAGGGGGTGAATTATGTCCTGGAGTTAAGTTGGAGTTTTCAGGTTGCTGCACAGTCACTTGGCTGAGAGGAAACATTGCACAATCCCCAAACATTGCATTACCACATTTCTAACCAAAATACTGTCACTTGCCCCAAGTAAAACTCCACCGTAGCCTTAAATAAAATATGACTATATCCCCTCCCCAAAGCACTGCTGTAACCTGGAAATGAAACATGACCAAATTCATTAAATAGTACTTACTGTACCATCTAAACAAGCTACTATATCTCTGAAATAAATAGTGCTGTACCCACAATACAAATACCCACGTACTCGTCAATCCAAAACACTACTGAAACACTTAAGCAAATGACTGTCAAAGCAATAGACTTTTTCCTCTCCTAACCAAAGCACTCTGTACTATCTAAATAAAACACCAATGCACCCTTCAATCAAAACACTACCATAGACCCTAATCAAAAAATTACAATTCTCCCCAAGCAATTGTATCACCATTGTATCCTTTAATGACATTTTTGTCAAACTTCCCCAAAGAAAAATCAACCATAGCACTTCCGCAAATCAGTACTCAACCCTAAACAAAATATTAACGAATCTCCTAACCAAAGTAGCATAAATGCCTATCAAAAACTACATATCCTCTAATCAATATACTACCAAGCTCTTTAATCAAATGATCTCTGGATCGTCTAACCAGCAGCACATATAAAAACTGCTGTGTAAGTGTACTGCTGTACATATCTAGGACTCTATTTATCTACATGGTAAAGATGTATCCTTTAAGCAACACACAACCATAACTATTATCAAAACAGTACTGTACCTTCTCGTGTAACCTAGTGAGTATTATTGATAAAATAAAATAAAACACTCTGTAATCCCCAAAATAAAACTTACAATAAGGGATAAAGTCAAACTCCAATGTTCGTTTGTTTCCTTGATATGTTACTGTACAGAACCAAACTGCATTTGTGAACATATAGATATTTTTATGAATAAAGTATATTTTGAAATTAAACAATTATAACCATAAACAAAGCATGCTATGCCCTCGAACTAAAATACTATCACAACCCCCAACCAAAAGCACAGTGGCTCAGCAGTAAGTACTACTGCCTCACGGTACCACGGCCCCAGGTTCAATTCCTCAGGCAACTGTTTGTGTGCAGTTTGCACATTCTTCCTGTGTCTGTGTGGTTTGCTCCAGTTTTTTCCCCACAGTCCTAGGATGTGCAGGTTAGGTGGATTGGCCATGCTAAACTGCCTATAGTTTCTAGGGATGTGCAGACTAGGTGGGTTAGCCATGACAAATGCAGAGTCCCAGGAATGGGATGCTCTTTGGAAGGTCAGTGTGGATTTGACGTGTCAAACAGCCTGCTTCTACAGTGTAGGGATTTTATGAAAAACACCACTGGGGTGTTGTCTCAACAAAATAAATTTTAAAATTCTCTGAACAATGCATTACAGAATTGCCCAAGCAAAATACTACCAACTATATGAAAAATACAAGGTCAAATGCCACAGTCAAAACACTCGCATCCATGAAACTACGTTCTATGAAATCTGCTAACAAAATGTGACTGTACTACAAGAACAAAATACTAGCATACAATTTAAGGGAAACCATGCTGTACCCCCACATAGAAACATTACTATAATCCCATAATGAAAACAAAGATAATCTTGTAACAAAATACAACCATGTCTTCTAATGAAACCACCACTCTGAAACCAAAACACTATACTACAGTTACCATGAATCAAAACACTAGCGCAATACTACAGTTACCATGAATCAAAACACTAGCATATCCTTGAAAGAAAATATATCGGTATCCCCAAAACAAAGTATTGTTTATGCTTCCAACAGAACACTACCATATAACTCTGTGGGTTGTTTGCACCAATTTGATCTATGCTAGCTATCCAATTCATCTACACCAATCAGTCCATTCAGCAATCTGAGTAACTGTGGCAACATACACTTTTACTTGCATTTGGAACCTGGAGATATGGATAGTGATGGTGGAAGCTCCAATTTCTGTCCACCACATGACTGCCCAGAAATCTCTTTCACCTTCTTAACACCTGCCATTAGCACATGTTGGAAGTTGAATACATTGATACTGAACTTGTTTGGCTGAGTTATAAACACATTCTCTTTTCTGCAATTTGAACCCAAAGTCTTTGTGGTCAGAGACAGAGCTGCTAGCCACTGTGCTGTAAGACTTTCACTACCATATGACCCAAACAAAACTTCATTAACCCAAAGCAAAACAATTAACATATCCCCTAAACAAAAAGCAACCCTGCTCGCTAAAAAAACCCATCATTCCCTTCAAGTGAAACACGATCAAATAGTTGGAAACAAAACAAAATAGACGTACATAAATGATCAATACCTGATTGTTTTCCAAAAGAAAATGCATAAACAAATAAATTGTTAAGGATACCAGAAAAAAAAGCGGGTTGAAATGCAACGCTTTGACAGAACATGAAGAGTTTTGATTTACTGTTTTCAAACTTTAGCTGTTGAGGGAAACTCTTCATTTCAAAAGATGGTAATCTCTTAATTGTGCATTTATTGTAAGAAGATGGTGGACACTGAGAATACACATCAGCCGCAAAGAATAGACACAGGATGATTTATTAGTGTAGGTAAGGAGGTGATTGCATGTAATGTGCAACTCCATAAATATTTGCTTGTAAAAGTGTAAAGATTAGCTTTCCAAATTGGAACAATGCTGACGTTTTGGTTAGGTAATCTGGTAATGTTTTGCTTCAGAAACCTTGCAGTATTTTGGAACGTGATAACATTTTGATAAGAGGGATGCAATGGAATTTAGTTTAGGATACATGATAGTGGTCTTTAGGCATATAGTAGGATGGGCAATAAATGCTGCCTTAAACAGTGATGCATCATCCTGAGAACGAATATAACATAAAGTCTGTCAACATTTCCGCATGTGTGGGATCGGTAGATTTTTTTTGGTTGTATGTGTCAGGGTGTTACGTAAATAAATGTTGTCTGTTCTAATTTTAACTCAACTGGAAACTTGTGTCTATTGCTAAACGTTGTAATGATCAAAAGGCTTAAAACACTCCCATCAAACATGCACTTTATTACAAAGAACCAAGTGCTATGGGGAAAGGGAGAATGTTACCCCATCGCCTCCCTTCTTTCTGTAACAAAAATGACAAACGTTCATTCAGCTTGTAAACCAGCCTTCACAATTGCTGTGCCCCCTTCTTCAGCTATAACGCTGTCTGTCTGGGATCATCTAGCACGATTTACCAGAATGGAAGTAATATTGGCTAAACAGGACTGTTGATTTTTGAAGCTACTGTTGATTTAAACTTATTGCAAATTACTCTGCTTGAGATATAAACCAATATACTTAAAAGCCTCATAAGTGTGATTCCAAATTTTAAAATCTACTCTGATTTTAATAGCAATGCATTAACTCAAACTCCACAGTACTTTGTGGGCGGCACGGTGGCTAGCACTGCTGCCTCGCAGCGCCAGAGACCCGGGTTCAATTCCTGACTCAGGCGACTGACCGTGTGGAGTTTGCACGTTCTCCCCGTGTCTGCGTGGGTTTCCTCCGGGGGCTCCGGTTTCCTCCCACAGTCCAAAGATGTGCAAGTCAGGTGAATTGGCCGTGCTAAATTGCCCGTAGTGTTAGGTAAAGGGATAAATGTAGCGGTATGGGTGGGTTACGCTTTGGCGGGTCGGTGTGGACTTGTTGGGCCGAAGGGCCTGTTTCCACACTGTAAGTAATCTAATCTAATCTAATCTACTATCCCATGAGAAACTGCTGACATGAATCATGATGATGCCTGATAATTCTCCTTTATGATACCAGTAGAACATTGCAGAATCTGCTTTCAGTCAAACACAATCTATTGTTAGCTGAATACATCTTACTGAAAGATATTACACTGAGTATCATTCATCTGGTTTGCTATCTGCTTCTGCACTGACTGCCTCTGACTGGTTTCAGATACACTGCTCTCTGAAAAGTACTACACTACAGAAATGCGGCTTTAATGTTGATGACCCATACTTCCATAAGTCTGCTGAAAAACATAAAAAGATTTTCAAGACTACTTTTCCAGCTGTGTGAAAGTTCACCCTAACATCTGTATCAGCCAGTCATTCTACAAAACTACTAGCAGCTTGTCTTGACTTATTCTTGTAAAGTCCCATCAGCAAAGACCTTTTCATTTTAAGAACAAATCCACCCATGAGGCAAATTTGACTGTCACTTATCTGGCCGTTTGGATAAAGCTCTAAGATTGGATAAACAAGTGAGACTGAAAAATGAACAAATGCAAGAGTGGTGATTGGATAATTGAGTGAATTGCGAGTGAGAGAAAGAGAGAGAACAGAACAACAGTGGTACAGAAGTCATGAGTAGACAAACATATTAGACTGAGAAGGAGAGTATGAGAGCAGTGAGCGGGTAAACAAATGAGATTGAGAGTGTGCAATGCAAGAGAGGTAAGTTCATAAACGAGTGTCCAACTGGCCCAAGCTTGCCAAAACTCAAACATTAGGTGTGATTCTGCAATTGGGCAACATTTTCTGAATAACTCTGAGTGTGTGGAGAATCACACTGATGGCCAATCAGGATAGTCTGCCAAGCTCTGCCTGTGAATCATACGTATATCAATACATACAAACATATTAACACACATTGTCGACAGAAAGGACATGGGTATATACTGTACATGTTTCAACTCAATTAACTGGATGAAAGCCATTGTCTGGTTCAGTTCTCAGGGCGATACCTTGACCAATCAAAATCAACTAGCCTCATTTAAATTAAAACAAAACGTGGCAATTTAAGTTCGGTCACAGCCGAAGCAATGCTTCGACCAATCAGCAATCTCGTCTCAAACAACAAAAATGTTGTCTAACCCTTTACATTCATTTTAATTGTTCCAATGAGTGCAGGATGAAAAGTTTCAACAAAACAAGTTCTTTTTCAGCAAGACTTTAACTTCTGTTCTACTGCACAGTTTAATGTATCAATGAGGAGCGGGTCTAGGCATATTCATTAAAATTCATCATTTAAAGAAAGTACTAGCTGGGAACAGAGAGGTTTGTCCCAAAAGCAGTGTAGAGCAACTGTGACCCATTATTCTCCATCCTTGAGCCATCAAGATACTTTGGTTGATTACATGTAGACGAAGTGTCTCCAGCTGCTTCAGTTGAAGTTCTTGACTTTGAAGTTCTGGGCAGTTGGACTCACTGTGGAGCATCGGGCAGGATGAGAGTTTCCTGGATCATCTGTTCCGGGAGGAAGCATCGCCTCTCCCAAGGCAGTGGGATGTAGGTGACCACCCACAGGATTAGGAGAGATAGATAGTGCAGGACTCCACAGGGTATGTGTCACACTCAAAGATATACAGGGTGGTCAGGACTGGCAGTTAAACCTCCATGGTTTTTCAACTTATCGAAAAGACAGAGAGGTGGGCAGAGGGGGTGGGGTTGCCTTGTTAGTTAAGAACAAAATTAAATCTATGGTATTGAATGACATAGCGTCGGATGATGTGGAGTCTGTGTGGGTGGAATTGAGGAACCACAAAGGCAAAAAAAAAACATAATTGGAGTTGTGTACAGACCTCCTAACAGTGGTCAGGACCAGGGACACAACATGTACCGGGAAATAGAGAAGGCATGTCAGAAAGGCAAGGTTACATTGATCATGGGAGACTTCAATATGCAGGTGGACTGGGTAAATAATGTTGTTAGTGGATCTAAAGAAAGGGAATTCATGGAATGCTTACAGGATGGCTTTTTGGAACAGCTTGTCATGGAGCCCACAAGAGAGCAGGCTATTCTGAACCTAGTGCTTTGCAATGAACCAGACTCTATAAAAGATCTTAAAGTAAGGGAACCCTTAGGAAGTAGCGACCATAATATGATAGAGTTCAGTCTGGAGTTTGAAAGGGAGAAGGCAAAATCGGATGTAATGGTGTTACAGTTGAATAAAGGTAATTATGAGGGCATGAGAGAGGAACTGACTAAAATAGACTGGAAGCAGAGGCTAACCGGGAAGACAGTAGAGCAAAAATGGCAGGAGTTTATAGGTATAATTGAGGACACTGTACAGAGGTTCATTCCCAAGAAAAGAAAGATTAACCGGGGAGGGATTAGACAACCTTGGCTGACAAAGGAAGTCAGGAAATGTATTAAAGAAAAAGAGAGATCCTATAAAGTGGCTAAGAACAATGGGAAATCAGAAGATTGGGAAGGATACAAAAGCAAACAGAGGATAACAAAGAGTGTAATAAGAAAGGAGAGGATCAAATATGAAGGAAGGCTAGCCAGTAATATTAGAAATAATAGTAAAAGTTTCTTTCAGTACATAAGAAACAAACGACAGGCAAAAGTAGACATTGGGCCACTTCAAACTGATGCAGGAAGCCTAGTGATGGGAGATAAGAAACTAGCAGGAGAACTTAACAAGTACTTTGCGTCAGTCTTCACAGTGGAAGACATGAGTAATATCCCAAAAATTAAAGGGTGTCACGGGGCTGAGTTGAGTATGGTTGCCATTACGAAAGAGATAGTGCTAGAAAAGTTAAAAAGTCTTAAAATTGATAAATCTCCTGGCCCCGATGGGATACACCCTAGAGTTCTGAGAGAGGTGGCTGAGGAAATAGCAGAGGCATTGGTTGAGATCTTTCAAGAGTCACTGGAGTCAGGAAAGGTCCCGGATGATTGGAAGATGGCCGTTGTAACCCCCTTGTTCAAGAAAGGATCAAGGCAAAAGATGGAAAATTATAGGCCAATCAGCTTAACCTCGGTTGTTGGTAAAATTCTAGAATCCATCATTAAGGATGAGGTTTCTAAATTCTTGGAAGACCAGAGTCTGATTAGAACAAGGGCTAATGCCCGAAACGTCGATTCTCCTGTTCCCTAGATGCTGCCTGACCTGCTGCGCTTTTCCAGCAACACATTTCCATCTCTGATCTCCAGCATCTGCAGACCTCACTTTCTC
>NC_057711.1:143660504-143666117 GCF_004010195.1 Chiloscyllium plagiosum | reverse complement strand
GAGGAGACTAGGACCCGTGGACATAGCCTTAGAATTAGAGGGGGTCATTTCAGAACAGACATGCGGAGACATTTCTTCAGCCAGAGAGTGGTGGGCCTGTGGAATTCATTGCCACGGAGTGCAGTGGAAGCCGGGACGCTAAATGTCTTCAAGGCCGAGATTGATAGATTCTTGTTGTCTAGAGGAATTAAGGGCTACGGGGAGAACGCTGGTAAGTGGAGCTGAAATGCGCATCAGCCATGACTGAATGGCGGAGTGGACTCGATGGGCCGAATGGCCTTACTTCCACTCCTATGTCTTATGGTCTCATGGTCTTATATGCTCAGTATTAGAGACTTGGTATTAGATGCTCACTGTGTGGTGAACTGATGTGAGCTACAGGCATGAATGGGAAGATGGCGTACTGCTATTACTGAGACATGGCTGAAAAGTGGAAGCTCAACAAAGAAGGATATCATTCTCACCCAAAATGTGACCTATGAGTCAAGAAAGCATTGGATAGGGAAGAAACCTTGTAGAACTGGTGATAACCTGTGTCTGTGAATCCGTTGCCTGATTAGGGAAACATTCAGAAAAGTGTGAGTAGATTCCTGTCCAAAGGAAAGAGGGATATTGTTACATCTTATATCATACACGGTGACATGTAATACAATCAAGCAGGGGCTACATGGCTTCATGAAGGAGAAACCATCCTTCCAAATTTATTAAAGTTCTCTGACGAGATACCAAAGCAAAATAGATAAAGGGAAAGCAGTGGATATAGATATTTGGATTTTCAGAAAGTGTTGATCAGGCGCCATATGCTAGGCTACTCAGTAAAATAACTCCACATGATGTTGGAGGTAGGATGTCAGCATGGATGGAGGATTGGCTAACTAATAGCAAGTTGTGATAAGGGAGGCATTTTCAGGATGGTAACCTATAACTTGTGGATTGCCATCACGATCAGTGCTGGGGGCATAATTATTTAGACCGTAAGACATGGGAGCAGAATGAGGCCAATTGGCCCATCAAGTATGCTCTGCCATTAGATTGTGGCCAATATGCTTCTCAACAGCAGTCTCCTGCCTTCTCTCCTTAACTCTTGATCCCTTTACCAATCAAGAACATATCTATCTCTCAATAATGGCCTCCACAGCCAACCGTGGCAATGAGTTCCACAGATTTATCACCTTCTTGCCAAAGAAATTCCTCCCTATCACTGTTCTAAAGGATTGTCCCTTCACTCTGAGGCTGAGGCTATGCCTTTGGGTCCTTATCTCTTCTACTAGTCATAGAGTCATAGAGCATGGAAACAGGCCCTTCAGCCCAAACTGGTTCATGCTGACCATGGTGCCGACTCAGCTAGTTCCAATTACCCATGTTTGGTCCATATCCCTCTAAGCCCTTCTCATCCATATACCTATCCAAATGTGTTTTAAATGTTGCTATTGTACCTGCCTCAACCACTATCTGGCAGCCCATTTCACATACGCACCACTCTGGGCGAAGAAGTTGCCCTCAGGTTCTTCTTAAATCTTTACCCTCTCACCTTAAACCTAAGCTCTCTAATTTTCAATTCCCCATCCCTGGGAAAAAGAAATTATATGTGTTCATCCTATCTATGTCCCTCATGATTTTGTCCACCTCATTAAGGTCACCCCTCATTTTCCTACATTTCAAGGAATAAAGCCCGAAAGGCTGACCTCTCCCTATAACTCAGGCCTACTAGTCCTGGCAACATCCTCGTAAATCTTCTATGCACTCTGTCCAGTTTAACTACGTCTTTCCTACAACAGGGTGGTCAAAACTGTGCTCAATACTCCAAGTGCGGCCTCACCAAGACTTGTACAGAACGTCCCAACTCCTATACTCAATGTCTCAACCAATGAAGGCCAGCATGCTAAATGCTTTCTTCACCACCCTGTCTACCTGTGCAGCCGCTTTCAAAGAACTATGTACTTGTACTCCTCCGAGACCTCTCAGTATTCTGTAAGTTTCAATCAGATTCCCCCTCATCCTTCTAAACCCCATCAAGTACAAACCCAGAATCCTCAACCATTCCTCATACAACAATCCCTTCATTCCCAAGATCATTCTTGTAAACTTCCTCTGGACCCCCTCCAATGCGAGCACGCCCTTACTTAGATACAGGGTGCGAAACTGCTCACAGTATTCCAAATCCATTCTGACCAGAGATTTATACAGCCATCCAACTCAACAGTACATCTCCGCTCTTGTACGCTGGACCTCTCAACATTGCATTTGCCTTCCTAACTGCCAACTGAACCTACATGTTAACCTTAACAGAAACCTGAACAAGGATTCCTAAGCCCCTTTGTGCTTTCAGCTTTCTGAAGCCTCTCCCTGTTTAGAAAATAGCCTACGCCTCTATACTTCCTGCCAAAGTGTATAACCTCACATTTTCCCACATTGCATTCTATCTGCCACTTCTTTGCCCACTCTCCTATCCTGCCCAAATCCTTCTGCAGCCTCCCCACTTCCTTAAGTCACTCCAGGGTATCTTTGTGTCATCTACAAACTTAGCAACATAGCCCCCAGTTACTTTGTCAACACTGACACTGCGGAATCCACTAGTCACCAGCTGTTATCCTGAAAAAGACCCCTTTATCCGTGCTCTGCCTTCTGCCAGTCAGCCAATCCTTTATCCATGTCAGTCCCTTTCCCCTAACACCACGGGCTCTTATTTAGCAGCCTCCAGTGCAACATCTTGTTAAAGACTTTCTGGAAATCTGCTGTATGTATTAATGGATGAAGAAAGTGAATGTACAATGTTATCAACAAGTTTACAGAAAACACAAGAACACGTGGGAAGGCAGGTTCTGAGGATGACACAAAGAGACTGCGGGGGGGGAATACAGACGTGTTGAGTGAGTAGATGAAGACTGGTCAAATGGAATGTAATACAGGAACATGTGAGACTATGTACTTTGGCAGGAAGAACGTAGGAGGTGAGAGTTATCTAAGTGGAGAAGGACTGAAGAAAGCTACAACACAGAGGAATTTGGGAGTCCTCTTGCATAAATTGCAAAAACATATCTAGCAGCCAAGTTCAGAAGGTAATCAGGAAGGTACGTAGGATGTGGGTCTTTATTTCAAAGAGAACCCAGTATAAAAGTAGGTACATTTTACTTACACTATATAAATTACTAGCCTGCCCAGAGCTGGAAATATAATAAACAGTTTGGGGTTCTTTATCTGGGGAAGGATATACTGATACTGGAGGTAGTTTGGAGAAGGTCCACTGAACTGAAACTGGAGATGGAGGTACGGCCTTATGAGGGCAGGTTGAGTAGATTGGGCCTGTACTCATTTGAATTTAGATGTACGAGCGGCAACCTTTTCATATGGCACTTGACAGAGTAGATGTGGAGAGATTGTTTGCCTTCTGGGAGAATCTAGGACCGGAAGGAATCATCTCAGAATAAAGGGTTACACACTTAAGGCACAGATGAGGAGGAATTTCTTCCAAGGACGGGTATTGAATCTATGGAATTCTTTACTGCAGAGGGATATTGAGGTTGGGTTGTTTAGTACATTCAGGGCTGAGTTACGTTTTTGATCAGTCAGGGAATCAAGCGTTAAGGGGGAAAAGCAGGCAAACCTGACACCATCCAGGACAAAGCAGCCCCTGCTTGATAGGCACCACATCCACAGGCAGCCACTCCCTCCACCACCCACGCTCAGTAGCAGCAGTGTGTACTACCTACAAGATGCACTGCAGACATTCACCAAAGATCCCCAGACAGCACCTTCCAAACCCACAACCACTGCCATTTAGAAGGGCAAGAGCAGCAGATACATGGAATACCTTCAAGTTACCCTCCAAGCCACTCACCACCCTGAGTTGGAAATATATCGCTATTCCTTCACTGTCGCTGGGTCAAAATCCTGGAATTCCCTCCCTAAGGGCACTGTGGGTCAATCCACAGCATGGACTGTAACAACTCAAGAAAGCAGCCCACCACCACCTTCTCGAGGGCAACTAGGGATGGGCAAACTAGTATATCCTTGACAGAGTAGATGTGGAGAGATTGTATATCCTTCCCCAGAGCTGCTTGGGATGAACGCTGCCAAACACCACTGCATCTCTCTGCAAACTTCCTTTGCACAGGCCCATTCCAGAAGGGGATGTGTGACAGTCTTAACCACTACCCCCATGCCTCTACCCCCCACCCGCTTCGAGGGCAGCGTGCACTGGTGCAGACCGACTGGGTGTACATGAAGGATCTCACAGGCAATGCCCTTCTCACCACCAGCCTAGCGATGTCCTGGTGATGAGGTGTTCTGCCAACTGACTTTGACAGACTGCTCAGGGATCCATCCTCTCCTTTTCCCACAGGGTCTCGAGGACACTACGTGCTGACCACTTCCTGATGGGCCTGTGATCAAAGGTGTTTTCCTTTGCCAACTTCTCCATGAAGGACAGGTGATACGGAACAGTCCAACTGCTTGGAGCGTTCTGCAGTAGTGAGGCCAGTCCCATTCTTCACAACACCAATGTCAATGGGCACCAAGGGCCTCTGCAACCTAGAGCTGAAGGAGGAAGTCTCCATGTTACACTATAGAGCAGAAATCCAAGAGTAACTCTCCCAAGCCTGTGAACTGCTCTGAGAAATCTTGAAAAAACTCCCAAACAGTGATGGAAAATCCAGCAGACAAACATGTTGAAGCTTTCAGCCAAGAGACTGTGTTAATGCTCTTACCAATATCAGGTGAACTTTAAAGGTCCAGTTCAGAGGTCCACATAGAGTGGCCAAGATGGCGAGAGACTGGTCACTACAATGATATATTCCTCCATATAATGGCCATCCATTTTCCAAATTCTATCAAACTTTGACTCATTGACATTTAATTTGGACCCAACCAGGACACATTCAGACCAACACAATTTGGACCCAACCAGGACAACCAGTACTTGCAACAAATCCGAAGCCTCCAGCAACAGACCTCCCTCCGGATCCTCCGCTCCACGCTCGCAGCCATGCGCCGCTACCGACACTCCCCTGCAGTCAGCCCTGCCCCAGCTCAGGACAACACTCTCCCAGACCTGTAAAGGATCTTTGCTGTTCTTCATCCTCAGAAGAATTCATACACTGAACAAATGTTTTTTCCTAGCCATATCGAACATCAAAGAAAGTAAGTACAAAAAACTTTCACGTACTCAGCCCCACACTCCGGATTTCTTGATCGTTTTTGAACCTTTTCGTGACCTCCGGAACTGCTCGGGCGCCATTGCCCACGCGGCCGCTGCAGCCACCACCGCCGCGGCAAACGGTGACGTCATTTCCGCCCCCACCGCCACACGGACAACAGCCATCACCGACCATGCAGCCTCCGCGATCGCCGCCCAGACAACCGCCTCCACGATCGCCAGGAAGACCATCACCAACAGATACGCGGCCGCCGCGGGATCCATGGCCATCGAGACCAGCGCCATTTCTGCCCGGCGCGCCACTTCCCCCCCGGAGCTGCCGTCGCCGCAGTCACTTCCGCCCCCGGAGCTGCCGTCGCCGCAGCAACCTCCGCTCCCAGTGACATCACTCACCTGCTCAAGGACCACGCCGCACGCTACGCCGCCCCCCCGCCCACCTCCTCCCCCCCCCGCACCCC
>NC_057711.1:143649154-143657648 GCF_004010195.1 Chiloscyllium plagiosum | reverse complement strand
TTATGCCCGAAACGTCGATTCTCCTGATCCTCGAATGCTGCCTGGCCTGCTGCGCTTTTCCAGCACCACACTTTTCAACTCTGGTCTCCAACATCTGCAGTCCTCACTTTCCCCCCATTGACATTTAACCCAATCATCCCTTTTTTGTAGATTTAATCCAAGAATTCTAATAGCAAGTCTGAACCTTCATCAGTATCCAACAGGCTCACACAATACTTCTAATTTAATTCTGGTGAGAAACACCAATATCAAGGTCATAACCCAATTCCCCTTTGGCATCACTGTTACCCATGTCCACTTATTCAAATAATTCAACAGGGAGAGTTCAACTTAGGTGCTCCAGCACAGTGCTGACACAGATAGTTGAGCTTAATGCCCTAATATCTCTGTAAAATTGTGGAGTTGTATGGGATCTACAGGAAACCATCCTAACAACTTCCCATTCCAGGCTGCCCATCCTCTTTCTCCCCAACACTCCAGATTTATAGAATCCCTACAGTGTGGAAACAGGCCCTTCAGCCCAGCAAGTCCACACCGACCCTCCGAAGAGTATCCCACCCAGACCCCTATTACTCTACACTTACCCCTGACAAATGCATCTAACCTACACATCCCTGGACATTATGGGTAATTTAGCATGGCCAATCCAGCCAACCTACACATCTTTGGACCGTGGGAAGAAACTGGAGCACCCGTAGGAAACCCACGCAGACACGGGGAGAATGTGCAAACTCCACACAGACAGTTGCCTGAAGCTGGAATGGAACCCAGGTCCGTGGCAGCAGCGCTAAACACTGAGCCACCCCCACCACTCCCAGTGCTGCAAGAGCAGATCTCAACTACACTCCTCCCAAATTTGGATGAGGTCCTCATTACTATCATAAGCTGATTTTATAAATAAATGCTCTCAGCCTCCTAAATACCACACTATTCTCCGCATTTCTGTGCACCGTAGTGAGCAACATCTTTACTCAACTGAAGGATTCCTAAGGCAAAGATCGGGAACACAGGAATTTTCAAATGCAAGAGAACAGAGTATCAACGAATATTATTCCTGGTGAAGTGCACCACCTGGTGGCCGGTCAAAGAGTTGACAAAAAAAGTAAACTCAAATCACAACTGCTTCAGGAACTGAAGAAAATATTGGACCAGAATTTACTGTAGCTAGTGGGAAAAACATTGTTTATTTGTTATTATCTGTGAAGTTTCCATGGCTTACTGCACTTACAATTGTTCTTGCTAGGAGATAGAAATAGTGCGGTGACCTCTACTAAGCATCTGGGACCTGTGCCTGAGAAGAAAGCAACTATTTCCTTAAGTAGTCAGGTTAAAGATTTGCTCATGAGCAGAATGTCAATCAGACTATAGTGTTTAATGTCAGATTGGGTATGGTCAGTAAAATAGAGGGCGAAAAAATTAAATTGATAGAAAAAAATAAAAGCAATGGAAAGAAAAAGTTAAAGCCTGTTTGTTTTTTTTGTAACATGTCCAACAGTTAAATTGGAAGAAATTAGACTCCACATTTGCTTAAGTTAATTCTCAGAAACTGCTTGACAGTAATTAGTAGTTACTACAGTTCGAAAGGGTAACGTGAAATGGACAAGTCCTAATGTTCTCCAGTGAGTTTAGTTCTTATCTACATTGCAAAGCATTAGAACAGTTCAACGCAGTTGACTGGGGAGTTAGACAGTAAGATGCCATTTTCAAACTGTTTATAGTAGAAGGCACAGCTTGCACAACATATCATATATTTTCACATTTGTGCTCATCTGAAGTTGTTGTCTGGTACCAGCATAAATGATGGTGAGTTTTGATAGCTCAGTTGTTCATTAAACTCTGGCCTGACAAATATTTGCTGCACTTGTCATTAGCAGCAGCATCAATGCTGGGGAGTAAAACGCTTTCTCAATTTCAGAAGTTGCTGTCAATGTCACAGGGAGGTTCAGTAACGTTCCTGGTGAGGTTTGAAATTAAATTGTCGGGGGATATGTGCAAACATATGGAAATAGGCGAGAGGAAAGTGGTATATGAAGTAATATTGTTGAACTATCGTATTGAATTGTTTTACAGGAGGGGGTAGCTCCATATTAGTTAGGAGTGGACCAGGAAAGACCATGAGGGATACAAATCCAGGATTACAATGTATGTACGTAAATGCACAAAGTGTGTTGAATGATGTTGGTGACCTACAAGCACAAATAGCCATTTGGGAATATGGTATACTTGCAATAACAGAAACAAGTCTTAAAAATGGTGTAAACTAATCATTAACATATAAGGATAGGGAGCATGCTTTGACTGGGACAACACACACATCTTAGGACAGGCAAAACAAAGACACGCAAGAGAATTCTTAGAGGCATGGCACTCTAACCAGAACTCCATCAATAAACACATCGACTTAGATCCCATCTACCTTCCCTTAAAAAAAACTGGAAATTACATCACCCACCTTAAGAAACCAAGACCTATAAATAGAGAGGTGGGACATACCACCAGCACTTCACCAGAGACTCTCACTGATGATGTTATCTAGTCATGGTGACGAAACATCTGAAAATCAACCTTCCAGCTCAGCGAGCTAACTTACATACTTAGGAGCATGCTTAACCAGTATGTGGCCTGTAAAAGCTGTGTACCAAGAATGCACTTCATAGTGTCATCAAGGTTTACAGCATGGAAACAGGCCCTTCAGCCCAACTTGTCCATGCCGCCCTGTTTTCACAATTTAAGCTAGTCCCATTTTCCTGCGTTTACTCCATATCCCTACATAGATATCCCATCCATGTACCTGTCTAAATGTTTCTTACATGATGAAACTGTACTCACTTTCACCACTACCTCTGGCAGCCTGGTCCAGACACTCACCACCTTCTGCGTGAAAAAAAATGCCTCTCTGGACTTTTTTGTCTCTTTCCCCTCTCACCTTAAACCTACATCCTCTAGTTTCAGACTCCCCTGCCATGGGGAAAAGCCACAAGCCATCTACCTTACCTCTGCCTCCCATGATTTTATAGACCTCTATAAGGTCACCCCTCAGTCTCTTACACTCCAGGGAAAGAAGTCCTAATCTCCCCTTATAACTCAAACCCTCCGATCCAGGTAGCATCCGAGTAAATCTTTTCAGAACTTTTTCTGGTTTAATAATATATTTTCTATAGTTGGGCAACGAAAACTTCATCTGGGAGAAAAGGATCCATAAGGAAAGGAATCCTGAATCTATTGCAATCAACTGAGAGTATAAGTGAGTAGAGGAGAGAAGTCAGTTTACTCCTCTAACCCACGCGCTTACAAATTTGGGATATCCCATTTAAAGCCGTAATAAATGGGTATCTTGGCTTTCTTGAGATTATACAGCCGCAGTATAAAAATGTCTACATTCAATGCCAGCATATTCCTAATGGAGTTATGGGACGTTGCTTTTGAGGATTTAAAAGTTCTGTCGCTTGAACAAATAAAAGATTTAGCTTGGTACTTCAGACTGGAATTTCACCCAAACACTGGGAAGCCTGAAGTTGTCCGAATGGTGGCCAATGGTTTCGGGGTGGAAGTTGGGAATGCTGAAACATCCAGTAGATTATCACTGGAGGGATTACAACCGGATCAGCAGAAGTGAGAATTTCAAAACAAAAAGAGAAAGAAAAGCAACAAGAGAGAGGAACGAGAGAGAGAGAGAGAGAGGAAATAGAGAGGGATGTGGGAAAGAGCAAGGAGAGAGTGTTTCAGGAAAAATAGCCAATAAGGGAATTTGAACTTCGGCAGTCCACGCTGAGGAATGAGGATCCCATTGTGGCCCTGAGGATTTGAAAGTAGAGGCAACTCAGTGTTCTCATTTACTTCCACAGATGTTTTGAAACTTGAAAGGGTTCAGAAAAGATTTACAAAGGTTAGAGGGTTTGAGCTACAGGGAGAGGCTGAACAGGCTGGGGCTGTTTTCCCTGGAGTGTCAGAAGCTGAGGAGTGACCTTATAGAGGTTTATAGAATCATGAGGGGCATGGATAGGGTAAATAGACAAAGTCTTTTCCCTGGGGTGGGGGAGTCCAGAACAGGAGGGCATAGGTTTAGGGTGAGAGGGAAAAGATATAAAAGAGACCTAAGGGGCAATTTTTTCACGCAGTGTGTGTGTGGAATGGGCTGCCAGAGGAAGTGGTGGAGGCTGGTACAATTGCAACATTTAAAAGGCATTTGGATGGGTATATGAATAGGAAGCATTTGGAGGGATATGGGCCGGGTGCTGGCAGGTGGGACTAGATTAGGTTGTGATTAGTTCCATTTTGTGTAGAATATGTAATGTGTGAATGAATACCACTGGATTTGAATTTTCATCTCCTGGTAATTTACAGTTTCTATTGTCTAAAAGATGGTGAATCAATGGTCATTGGTAGATGAAACAAAAAGGTATGTTTGAGGCGTGATGAGGAGGTGTAGTTGAGATTAACATATTGATTATGATAAAATTAATCATTGAGAGCCCGGTAAGAAAGCTGCCTTTTACTTTGTCATCTCCCTACCTTTTCTTCCTCACCCTCAATGTCTTTGCCTTTCTAGCAGTTGGGTCTTGCTCAGTATGCCCTCTCTTCTTCTATCCAGTTACGTTTACTTCCTAAAAGAAGCATTGCCAGCCTGCTCTTGATTAAAAATCAGGTCAACAGAATATTTACTACCAAGACTACCAGACCACTTCCTGCAGAGTCTTTAAAACCAAGTATATAAATAAACTCCAAAATACATACAATTGCACCAGTAACTCAAAACAAAATCAGCAACTGAACTATATTTAGGTTATATGTGACCTATATGTGGTTTACTGAAAGGATAGTAGTAAGTGGAGACTTCACTGAATGTTAAGTTCAGGTTAGGTTTAAGATGGGGCATTGGCTGGAAAGCAGAGTTGGAAATAGGCTGCACTCACATCAAATCAGCGTTGCACTCTCATTCATGTCAACATTTCGCTACTCTCCATGTTGTTTATTGTCGTTTGGTATGCAAGGAGGGAATATCCTTCAGCTATTCATCACTAGGCTATTAATCCAGAGACCCATGTTACATTCTAGAGACCTGGGTTTGAATCTCACCATGACAGATGATAGAATGTGAGGGGAATAAAAATCTGAAATTTGGAAAACCCATCTGTCCTTGTGGGGAGGAAATCTGCCATCCTTACCTGGTCTGGCCTGCAAGTGACTCCAGATTCACAGTGATGTGATTGCCTCTTAATTGCCCTCTGGGTAATTAGGAATGGCCAATAAATGTTGGACTACCCAGCATTGCCCTTGTTGAGAAGGGTATTGCCTGTCACTGGCCATTCGAGTGTTTCCTTTCTTCCTGGTGGTGGAACATAAATAAAGATTTACACACTTTTTGTCCTTCACTGTGTCCTACACCTGCACACACACACAATATGGGTGCTGAGGAATAAATAAGCACTACTGCTGTTAGGTTGTAGTACTGGGGGTTTTTAGAAAAAAAATGCTGGGCTGCCAGCAAATGCCACATCCTATGAATGGATTTAAGAAATCCATTTTCCAAGATGGCACCCTATACCTTTCTTGTTATAAATGCGCACTTCATCATGCACCTCCTTTTCAAGTGTTAAGAGGCTGCATGGTGCCTTAATGTAGGTGCGCATCACTTCATTTAGCTCCAAGTAAATACAAAACACTTACATTTATACCGTGCCTTTCATAACATTGTAAAGCATTTTACAACCAATGCAGCCATTTAATACTGCCGTATATTGGGCATGGTGTAATCTGACCAGCAGCAATGAGATAACTGCAGGACCATCTGTTTTAAGTGGTGTTGCCTCAGGGATAAATATTGGCCATGACACTCAAGAAAACTTCCCTCTCCCCATTCCCTTTTTGGTGACATCCTGTAGGATCCGTTCCATCTCGCCATAAAGTCTTACTCCAACAAAGTATCCCGGCCACCTCCCTAAAACTGAAATGTCTGCTGGAATTTGATTTGAACTTTCGGGTTGAAAGTCAAGATTGTTGCTATTCAAGGGTGACATTAATATTTGCTGCTAAAACAGTTTGACAGGATTTTGTGACAATGGACTCACAACTCTGCGAACTATCGCTGCTATAGTGGTTTAGTTACGTTCAAGGTAAAAATATTTCTCAATAATTTTCTCAAAAATTTCCTGGGCTTTTATTTTTCTGAATTGCTGTGGTTTTGATACCAAAAATAAAAAAAAAGTTGTTACAAAAAGGCATAACACTCTTTAATGGTCCAATTAGAATACAACATTAACATACCAATTTTATCCATCGACTTTTGCACCATCCATAATAGTGGGAACTTCTTCCATTTTCAAATTTTAGCATCTCCTTGCTGTGATTGTCAAATTTTGTGCCAAATTTAGGAAAGGTTTATGACAGGATGTTGTGCCCATTTAATCTAGCTGAAACGTTTAGTATCTTGGGACATAATTTAAACTGATTAGTTGAATTTGAATTTGTTTTTGTATCAGAGCAAAACAGGTCTTAGCTAGTTGTGTGACCAAATGTTGAATTGTTACCTTGTTGCGAACACTGTGCAGGCCAAAACTTTCAGCTCCCTTAAAAGGTACAGTACACCCACAATTTCACAACACAAACTGAAAGGCTTGCTAGACTATTTACTAAATATGTTTAATGATTTGAACTATTGAGCACAAAGCACCAGTCTGGGCCAATGGGTTACTGATCCAGTGACATTACAAATAACCTACCATTTCCCCCTCAGACTAAATAGGTTAGACAAATGACCTATTCAGTCTGAAGAGGATGAGGAAGGGAGTGTCAGTATTAACTGGGAGGGAATGAGGAAGGGAGTGTCAGTATTAACCGAGAGGGAATGAGGAAGGGGGTGTCAGTATTAACCGAGAGGGAATGAGGAAGGGGGTGTCAGTATTAACCGAGAGGGAATGAGGAAGGGAGTGTCAGTATTAACTGGGAGGGAATGCCGGTTAATACTGACATTCCATTCCTCTTTTCCTCCCAGTTAATACTGACACTCCCTTCCTCGTTTCCCCCGGTTACTACTGACGCTCCCTTCCTCATTCCCTCTCGGTTAATACGGACATTCCCTTCCTCGTAGACCCCCAGTAAATGCTGACACTGCCCTCCTCATTCCCTCCCGGTTAACACTGACACTCCCTTCCTCATTCCCAACCATTTAATACTGACACTCCCTTCCTCATTCCCTCCCGATTAGTACTGACACGCCCTTCCTCTAACCCTCCCGTTAAATACTGACACTCCCTTCCTCATTCCCTCCTGGCTAATACTGATACACCCTTCCTCATTCCTTCTCGGTTAATCCTGACACTCCCTTCCTCATTCCCATTCAGTTAATACTGACACTCCCTTCCTCATTCCCATTCAGTTAATCCTGACACTCCCTTCCTCATTCCGTCCCGGTTAATCCTGACACTCCCTTCCTCATTCCCTCACGGTTAATACTGACATTCCCTTCCTCATTCCCTCACGATTAATCCCTCTCAGTTAATACTGACGCTCCCTTCCTCATTGCCTCCTGGTTAATACTGACATTCCCTTCCTCATTCCGTCCCGGTTAATCCTGACACTCCATTCCCTCACGGTTAATCCTGACACTCCCTTCCTCATTCCCATTCAGTTAATACTGACACTCCCTTCCTCATTGCTTCCTGGTTAATACTGACACTCCCTTCCTCAATCCCTCCCGGTAATACTGACACTCCATTCCTCATTCCCTCCCAGTTAATACTGACACTCCCTTCCTCATTCCTTCCCGATTAGGACTCACATGCCCTTCCTCTAACCCTCCCGTTAAATACTGACACTCCCTTCCTCATTTCCTCCTGGCTAATACTGACACACACGTCCTCATTCCTTCTCGGTTAATACTGACATTTCCTTCCTCATTCCCACTCAGTTAATACTGACATTTCCTTCTTCATTCCGTCCCCTTTAATCCTGACACTCCTTTCCTCATTCCATCTCGGTTAATACTGACATTCCCTTCCTCATTCCCTCCCGGTTAATCCTGACACTCGCTTCCTCATTCCCTCTCAGTTAATAATGACACTCCCTTCATCATTCCCTCTCGTTTAATCCTGATACGCTCTTCCTCATTCCCTCCCAGTTAATCCTGACACGCCCTTCGTCATTCCCACTCGGTTAATCGTGACGCTCACTTCCTCATTCCATCCTGGTTATTCCGGACACTCACTTCCTCATTCCCTCCCACTAAATATTGACACTCCCTTCCACATTTCATCCCGATTAATCCTGACACTAACTTCCCCATTCCCTCCCAGTAAATACTGACACTCCCTTCCTCATTCCCTCTCGGTTAATCCTGACACTCCCTTCCTCACACTCCCTTCCTCATTCCCTCTCGGTTAATCCTGACACTCCCTTCCTCATTCCCGCCCAGTTAATACTGAAACACCTTACTTTATGGAGAAAGTGAGGTCTGCAGCTGCTGGAGATCAGAGCTGAAAATGTGTTGCTGGAAAAG
>NC_057711.1:143648306-143648654 GCF_004010195.1 Chiloscyllium plagiosum | reverse complement strand
CCTGACACTCCTCCTGGCTGATCCGGGGCTCCTTAGGAGAGGAATCCCGCACGAATACGGGTTTAGTTACATTTGATCTTAACACATTCCGAGCATGTATCTCACTACCCAATTTCTGTGTTATCCATTGTTTTTTGTTTTTTTTTCTCTTTCTCATATTTGAATAATGTAAGAGACTTAAATATACACTCTGGTTAGTTGTAGGTTAGATTAGTAGTTAGTTGTGTTTTGGTTTTTTTTTCTTTTTCTTTTGTTAAATTTTGGCTGTTATATATTTAAGATTTAATTGTATATCAATGTTTGTACTTGAGAGTTTTATTTATTTTTGTAAACTTGTAAAAATGTTAA
>NC_057711.1:143642069-143648240 GCF_004010195.1 Chiloscyllium plagiosum | reverse complement strand
TTCCTCA
Source organism: Chiloscyllium plagiosum (assembly GCF_004010195.1). Taxonomy (NCBI): domain Eukaryota; kingdom Metazoa; phylum Chordata; class Chondrichthyes; order Orectolobiformes; family Hemiscylliidae; genus Chiloscyllium; species Chiloscyllium plagiosum. The sequence continues at coordinate 143,648,233 of NC_057711.1, read as the reverse complement.
ATCCCTCCCGGTTAATACTGACACTCCCTTCCTCATTCCCTCCCGGTTAATCCTCACACACCCTTCCTCATTCCCTCCCGGTTAATCCTCACACACCCTTCCTCAATCCCTCCCGGTTAATACTGACACTCCCTTCCTCATTCCCTCCCGGTTAATCCTCACACTCCCTTCCTCATTCCATCCCAGTTAATACTGACACTCCCTTCCTCATTCCATCCCGGTTAATACTGACACTCCCTTCCCTGTTCCCTCTTGGTTTATCCTGACATTCCCTTCCTCATTCCCTATCGGTTAAAACTGACACCCCCTTCCTCATTCCCTCCCAGTAATACTGACACTCCCTTCCTCATTCCCTCCAGTAAATACTGACACCCCCTTCCTCATTCCCTCCCGGTTAACACTGACACCCCCTTCCTCATTCCCTCCCGGTTAATCCTGACACTCCTTTCCTTATTCTCACCTGGTTAATACTGACATTCCCTTCCTCATTCCCTCCTGGTTAACACTGACACTCCCTTCCTCATTTGGAAGCTGCTGTGAAAGGGCACTTACTAAATGCAACCTGCAGATGGTTTGTGCTGCTGCCACAGTAAGAGAGTGATTGCTGAATGTGTTGGTTTGGGTTATCAAGCATACTGTTTCATACTGGACGGTGTCAAATTTCTTACCCGCTATTGGAGCAACACTCACGTCGACAAATGGAGGGTCATCCCTTGCACCCCTGGTGTATAGATGGCAGACAGGCTATGGGGAGTCAGGAGATGAGTTACTGGCCACACAATTCCCAGGCTCCAACCTGTTCCAGTATTTGTCTGGCTCATCCAGTTCAGCTTCTTATGATGATAAACCCCATGATGTACAATAGTGGGAGTGTTATAATTGTAAGGAGGAGTAGGCATAAAATAGGAAAAGGTAGGGAGAAACTCAACTGGACTCGTCGCTTAAGCACAGTGGCTACAAGAGCAAGGCAGAAACTTGGAATACTGCAGGGAGTAACTCACCTCCTGACTTCCCAAAGCCTCCCCACCAATTACAAGGCACAACTCAGGAGTGTGATAGAATACTCCCCACTTGCCTGGATGGGGGCAGCTCCAACAACATTCAAGAAGCTTGAAGAACATTCAAGAAGGACAAAGCAGCCCGCTTGACTGCCACCACATCCACTCCCTCCAGTATCCATGATCACTAGCAGCAATGCGTTCTATCTAAAAGATATACTGTGGAAATTGACCAAAGATCCTCAGACAGCACATTCCAAAATCACAACCACTTCTTATCTAGAAGGACAAGGGCAACAGATGCATGGCTTTTGGGGTTGCAAGACCCCAGGGCTGGGTTGCTAAGGGCAGATAGCAAAGAGTGAAGGGGTCAGTGATATTCCCTGGGCACAGAGGCATTCTTATCATTATTCAATCTGGCCTCAAAAATCAGTGTCTCGCACACAACCTCTCACTGTTTATGCCATTGTGTTGTTATGTGCAGCATAATATCCCAGACAATTTGATAATAACATCAGTTAATTGTTAATTCTTTATTTGAAGGTGTAGGTTGGGCTGCTGATTCCAACGCCCTGTGTGCACACCGAACTATGGAGGATACATCAGTGTTGGGCAGTTGGAGGCTAGTTATTCCTGGTGTTCATAAGCACCACTAACCACCACACCAGCCCCCAAACACTGGAGTGCCAGAAAATTGACTCCGATTTATCTCCGAGATCGATGATGGTCTGTATATAATAGGTCACCATTATAATGAGGGAAATCAACAAGGTTCTGGCATTATGCGTGCACTGATAAATAATCAAACCTCGAAGTAGCTGTCAGGGATGTCCTGCTCTATCCCAGCATGCACCATTGCAGTCTTTTTCATGAATTTACAGTTGAAACAAGTACAAAGTGTGCACTTTGGATTCTTGGTCACTCATTCCACACCAAAGACAATTAAACAAGCTAGGACTGGTGCATGCAGGAGTAAAGAAGATTTTTAAGCATTTTAAGTAATAATTACTGAAAATTAGTCTTTCTGGCTTTAAAAAAATAAAATTTTATGAATAGGATATCTCACTCTCTCAGTATAAAATTGCTGTGTGAAATTTTACAATTTCAATCTTCATATTTACTTGCCTACCTTTCACTTTAGTTCCCTCTCCCTATTCTGAGTATCCCAATCGCTATTTTGCGACCTGCACATAATTTATATTTAATTTATATCTCCTCCATTATGCTACCTTGTTTACATTCCACTTTAGGCTAGAAATTCATATCAAATGAAGATACAAGAAAGTGATATTAAATTGGCCTCCCATTCGACACAAGGCTTGTCTTTCTATTGCAGCCAGAGAGTTGGTTTAGCTCAGTTGGCTGGATCATTGGTTTACAGAGCACTGTAATGCTAATAGTGTGGCTTCAACTCCCATTGCTGGTTTGAGGTTACTATAAAGGACTCTCCTTCTCAAACTCTTCCCTTGCCTAAGGTTTGGTGGCCTACAGGTTAAATCATCACCAGTCGCTTCCCTTCAATGGTCTGGTAAGACGCTGGTGACACAACAGTGGAATTAAATAGCAGATGCGGTGTAAAATGGGCTATCAATGTGCAATCCTTTCTGAGGCCTCAACTGAGGTGAATTTCTAGTACTGACATGTCTCAGTCAGAAGTCTTCAATCTGAGTGTTGAGAGTCCTTGCTGATTTGGTTCCTCCCAGCACAGATTCCCTGTAGAGGGTGCCACACTGAAGCATTCACACACACTATCAGTTTAAGATTTCACTAGAACAAGAAAATATCTGCGTGTAGCTATCAGTGAGGTGAGCTGCAAAATACATGCCATGGAAGTTATGACAGAGGAAAAACCATTTGGTGCAACCATTCCATGGATGTGCTTACCCTCCATGCTACCAATACATATCCTCAAATGTTTTCCCTCTCATATCCCTCAACTCCTTTTCCTTCATCTACCTACACGATCTCATTGGAACTGATAGGATTTGGAGGGGCTTGACAGAAGAGATGCTGAGAGGACATTTCCCCCTCATTGTGACAATCCAGACTTGGGGGAGGATCCAAGTTTAAAATTAAGAAGGTTCTCATTTAAGACACAGATCAGGAAGCAGTTCTTCTCTCAGATGGTCATTACTTTTTGGAATAATCTAACACAGGAATCGGTGGAGACTGACTCATTGAATGCATTCACATCCATCCAAGACAGATTTTTGATCTCAAAGAGAGTCTAGGGATATGGAGGGCAGAGAGAAAAAAAACATAATTCAGGACATTAACAGAACAGAACCCGGCTTATTGAATGTTGGTGTATGCTTCATACTCCTGTTTCTTATTAATTTACGATCTTATCCAGAATGATGACATTGTTTCTCTGACCAACCCAGGAAGTAAATTCAGCAACTTTACAGCTTGCAGTTTATTAAATTACTGGCTTGAATTGTTTGGACAGCAGCAATGAAATGCAAGTTGCCATTGCACGGAATGATTCTACCTACTGGATGCTGCTGGACATCTCTTCTGAGATTTTCCAATCCAGGCTGTCGGGGAGAACTCCATCGGGGTGGAGCAAAGACTAAGAAAAGGGAGGACTTAGCTCTTTTGAACAGTTCCAGCTGCCATATTCAGGTAAGTTTGAAGGTCCAGTCATTGGGTGTGGATTAGTGAATAGATGAGTGGCTGAATGAATGGGTGAGTGGCTGGACAGGTGATGTGAGTCGGCAGGTGAGACGCATGAAGTGGGCATGTGGATAAATGGGAAAAGGGCAAAAGGTAGGTGAGTGGGTGGTCAGTTGAAGGAGTGAGTAGATAGGTATTTGAGGTGTATTGATGGATGTCGTAGGTAGTTGGTTCAGGTAGGGGACAGATGTGTTATAATAATCAGGGAGCAATTAGGTTAGTTCAAACAGTTATTTGTTGATCAGTGGGGCTTCAGATCAAGAGGGTGTCTAATGCTCAGGAGGTCCACAGTCTGATCTCATGTAGTTGGGTTTGATGGGTCATTGCATCTCGTGTGCTGGCTAGTCAGTGATCAGGTAATAGGTGTCTCAAGTCAGGTTGGAGTCAGGGCTTGTTTGGACTGGAAGCTATTAAAGCAGTCAAAAGGCGTTTAGAATATTTTGAGCAGCTTTGGTCTCCTTATCGAGAAAAGCATGTGCTGGTGTTGGAGAGGTCCAGAGGATGTTTACAAGAATGATCCCAGGGATGAAGGTCTTGTCATATGAGAAGCAGTTGAGGACTCTATGTCTATACTTGAGGAAGTTTCGAAGAATGAGGGAGGATCTGTTTAAAACTTACAGAATACTGCGAGGCCTGGATAGAGTGGACATGGAGAAGATGTGATTAGGAGTGATTAGGATCCAACAGCACAGCCTCAAAATAAACAGACAACCCTAAAGAAATGAGATGATAAGGAATTTCTTCAGCCAGAGGATGGTTGATCTGTGGAACTCAATGCCACAGAATGCTGTGGAAACCAAGTCATTGATTGTCTTGAAGACAGAGATTCTTAATTAGGAAAGGGATAAAAAGTTATGGGGAAAAGGCAGGAGAATAAAGTTGAGAAATAAATAAGCCAGGAGAAAGTGAGGTCTGCAGATGCTGGAGATCAAAGTTGAAACTTTATTGCTGGAACAGCACAGCAGGTCAGGCAGCATCCAGGGAACAGGAGATTCGACGTTTCGGGCACAGGCCCTTCTTCAGGAATGGGAAACAAGATGGATTGTTCCACATACCCTACGAAGAGGCAGGCATAGCTGGGGCCCATGCGGGTGCCCATGGCTACTCCTTTTGTTTGGAGAAAGTGGGAGGATTGGAAAGAAAAGTTGTTCAGGGTGAGGACCAGTTCGGTCAGTCGAAGGAGAGTGTCGGTGGAAGGGTACTGGGTGGCAGAGAGCACCTCTGGGCCACCCGGACAAATCAACCCAACCAACCTGTGGCACAGCATTTCAACTCCCCCTCCCACTCCACCGAGGATATGCAGGTCATTGGACTCATCCACCGCCAAACCACAACAACCCGACGGTCGGAGGAGGAGCGTCTTATCTTCCGACTGGGAACCCTCCAACCACAGGGGATGAACATGGACTTCACCAGTTTCTTCATCCCCCCTCCCCCCACCTTGTCTCAGCCGAATCCCTCCAGCCCGGCACCGCCTTCCTGACCTGCAGTCTTCTTCTTGACCTCTCCGCCTCCATCCTACCTATCACCCTCACCTTGACCTCTTTCCACCTATCACATTTCCAACGCCCCTCCTCCAAGTCCCTCCTCCCTACCTTTTATCTTCTCCTACTGAACACTCTCTGCTCATTCCTGAAGAAGAGCCTGTGCCCGAAACGTCGAATCTCCTGTTCCCTGGATGCTGCCTGACCTGCTGTGCTGTTCCAGCAATAAAGTTTCAACTTTGATCCTCGAGACTGCACTTGGCCACTCTGATGTAGAGGATACTACTTCGGGAGCAACGGATGCAATAGACCTGGTTAGAAAAAGAGCAGTTGAATCTTTGCCAGAATTGGAATGATTGTTTGAGGCCTCAGATGGAGGTGAGAGGGGTAGTGTAGGGCAAGTGTAACACTTCCTATGGTTGCAGGGAAAGATGTGAGCAGTGTGACACTGACTAGGGAATCATGGAGTGAATGGTCCCTACAGAAAGCAGATAGGAGTAAGGAAAGAAATATGTAGGTGGTGAAAATGGCAGAGGATGGTGCGTTGGATTTGGAGATTGGTGAGGTTATGTGTGAGGACCAGGAGGACTCTATCCTTATTGTTGTTTTGTGGGAGGAGGTTTGAGTGCAGAGGTCAGAGAAGTGGAGTAGATACATTTGAGGGCATTATTAATCATGGGAGAGTGGAAAGTTTGATCCTTGAAGTTAGCAGGACATCTGGCTTTTTCTGGAATAGAATCTCTCATTCTGGGAGCAGATGCGGTGGAGGCAGAGAAATTGGGAGTATGGGGTCGCATTTTTCCAAGAGTCATAGAGATGTACAGCATGGAAACAGACCATGGTCAATTTGTTCATGCTGATCAAATATCCTAACCTAATCTAGGCCCACTTGCGAGCACTTGGCCCATATCCCTCTCAACCCTTCCTATTCATATACCATCCAGATGTCTTTTAAATGCTGTAATTGTACCAGCTTTCACCACTTCTTCTGGCAGCTCTTTCCATA